>NW_026781608.1:0-231000 GCF_030144855.1 Hypanus sabinus | reverse complement strand
CTGGTCTGTCTACCATTTAACCATGGCTGATTTTCATTCCAACACCACATTCCTGCCTTCCTCCTGTAACCCTGAGCTGCTCAGCAATCATCAGTATGTTAAACTCTGTCATATGTACACCCAAATGGCAGCTTCAACCACCCTCTGTGGCAACAAATTCCACAGATCAGACATCTTCTGGCCATAAATGTTTCTCATCTGAGTTTTAAGGGGAAGCATCTTTATTCTGAGACTGTGCTGTCAGATCACAGACTCTCCGTCTAATGGAAACATCCTCTCCATGTCCACTGTATCCAGGCTTTTCAGCATTCGGTAGGTTTATTAACCATACATCCCTCCACCACCCCCACCGGCCCTCTCAACACCATTGAGCACAGGTCCAGAACCATCATATGCTCCTCACACATAAAGCCGATCATTCCTGAGATTATTCATGTAAACCTTGTTAGGAACACTGTACTGAACACATTTCCAGGAAAAACAGAAAAATTGGTACCAGGATAATTGACAGGGAAACGTTGTGCTTTCTTTACAGTTCTACTATCACATGTGTTGGCGCGTGGCCAAGTGGTTAAGGCGTTGGTCTAGTGATCTGAAGGTTGCTAGTTCGAGCCTTGGCAGAGGCTGCCTGTGTGTCCTTGAGTGACGACACCGGTGCCAAGCTGTATGGGTCCTAATGCCCTTCCCTTGGACAACATCAGTGGAGAGGGGAGACTTGCAGAGACTCTAACGGAGGCCTACAAACTATCACAGCCATTTTCATTTCCAGGTTAAAACAGGTCCATTTCATGAAATATAAACCAAGAAATAAAAAGAAACTGGAATTACCAGAAAGACTCTGCAGGTAAGGAACAGCTTACAATACAATTCAATTAATAACATTTCATCAGATTGAGTTCAAACATTTTCAGTTTTTAGTGCAGATCTCCAGCACAGCTGCCTGATTTCCACTGTGTGATTTCCAAACACAGTTTGAACACCAGACTCAGGGTCTATTTCTACTGTTGTAAACATGGAACAGCCCATTTACTCACAGCCTCTCCCTGTGAGGATGGAATGGGAACTCATCCTCTCCTCAGACTGGCAGTCATTGCTTCCAAAGGAACTCCAGAAACAAACATCTGATCCCAGACCAGAAATACTCGATCAACAGCTCACAAGCCCAAACAGCTCGATCCCTGATTCCACTTTAGCTGGATTAAAAACTATGATATCCCAGGACCCAACACAGCTGAATCTGCCACTCACTGACCCTGAGAGTCTCACACATCGTCCCCACATCTCACACTGGATAGTGCAATCTGGGATTTCCCCACACCCAATGTCCAGCTGCTCGACATTTCTGCTTCATTGCAGGATGACCATCCGGCCCATCTGCAGAAGCTCAAACCAAAGTCAAAGCTAAAACACCAGCAGTTCCATTTGCCTGGAAAGCCGATCACAGGATTAGAGCCCAAGCACCAACTCTCCCAGTACTCTTTGCTGCCAGTAAAATGCTGCAGTGTGTCAGCCCGTCACTGTTCATAAACGAGCACCTCCACACCAATGCACAACAGACCTGGGACCCGATGACCCTCCGGCATTCCAGCTAACAAAAACTGATTCTGGAAATGACTCAGCGAGGCCAAAGGTACAAAAGAACACTTCACAATGAAGACAGAGGTTGGAAGAAAGATTGCTGATATATAACATTGAGCTGGTGGGATACAGGGTGGACCGAAGATGACCCAGATGGGAGATGTAAATCACTGAAGCAGGAAGATGGGTTTAGGAGACTGCACAGAGGTTGAACAAGATGAGCAGAGATAAGCAGATGGAACCAGGTGGGAGAAGGGATCATACATTCAGGGGTGCAGTGCTACCAGAGCTCACCGGACAACCGCTCCGGCACCTCTGTAAAAAAGTCAAAATAAACAAGCGGGTAATTTAACAGCGGCCACATATTAAAAAGAGGGAACTCTACGGAAGCAGGGGTTGGGAAGTGGGGGTGTTGGCTGGTGGGGAAAAGTGCCAGTAATAACATTAGGATATTTGATCGTTTTTGGTGAAATCCTGGAGCTGTGACTGTTTTTTATTTAGGTATTTGTGTAATTCCTTCTCGCTCGACCCGTTGTCCTAGGAAGCTGAGAAATAGCTGCACACAAATGCAAGCATTTTCCCGCTCTTTCCAATTTGTACCGTTGGATACCAGGAAGCAGTTATATTAAGCAAGGTATGAACATAGAAACTCTAGTTTAAAAGTTGAAAACAATGAAAGAAAAATTCACTGCTCGCTCATCTTTGTCCTGATTCTGATCAAATACACAAGCTAATCATCCAAAATCCTCTTCTACACCTGGATAAATTTAGTTTTGTTTTACAAGCTAAATGGAAAAAAAGCATTTCTGGGCTATAAGCTAGTTTTACGTCATTTCAACTATCATTAGTAGCGGATCAACCCCTTGGCCTCGCTCCACCAACTGTAGCTGATGGGAAAGAGGCTCTTTTTCTCTTTGTGTTGATAGGAAAAAGAGTAATTTAGTGAGGCAATGAACGAGATGAAATGCATTTCCAAAACTCCCAAATGGTTGCTGTCCTCCCCTGTTAACATTTGTCACTTCCAAACTACGAGATTTTCTATTTGTATAAATGCGATAACAATTTATGTAAAGATTCAAACTTCTTTAACTTTTTATATATTTAAAGACTAAACAGGATCTGTAAAGGTCGAACTATGTAACACCCAACGTGTGAGGAGATTGTATCGACACTCACACATACACTTCCCGTCCAACCATTTCTGCGAGAGAAACGGTACGAGGCAGAGTTGCCAACCTACCACTTTTGAGACTAGTATTCAGCAATATTCGTGGCTTTAGCAATAGTTCATCACAGTTTCTTTTTTCATCCTTGATTACTTGGTTCCAATTTAGGTGGCTAAAAGTGTAAAAAAATGAATTGCTTTATTTCTGTTATTTTTATACTTCTGAGGAACACTGCTAAGCGCTGCGGGCCCTGCCGTCTGCTCCGAATCAGTCGTATTAGTAAGGCTACATCTATGGTGGTCCGTGAATTACTCGCTAATCCTAAAGTAAATTTTTCTCACTAACAACCCTTTGCTTCTAAGCAAAGTTATTTTACTTGCTTGATAATTATATTCTATGATAATAGGTTAAGTGCAACCATGCAATACTTCGTCATATTATTAAATTAAGTATTATATGTTTAATCTTACCAGTTATACACTGAAATGTAATGATAGGCTGTAATCTTGTTAATGTCTTAGCTATCACTATATTTCTGTGGATCTCTGGAATTCATATATTTCTTTCACCTTGGTTTACTGCTTGACATTATAGGAAGCCCTATATATGTCACATCAAATTTGTGCACCTACTCATTGCACGAATGGGGCAAGGCAGTTGCCCAGTAAATGAAATGAGCATGTATACAAATTGGGTTTCACAAACTGGGGGTGATTGATAAGTTCATGGCCTAAGGTGTAAGGAGTCAATTTTACAAAACCTAGCAATTTTCAATTATCTGAAACAGAAATACCACAAAAGTTATTAACTTCAAACTTTCTGCATAATCACTCAAAGAGTTGAACGAAACGTGCAGGTACCGAGAGCTGTATAACTTCAGAACTTCCAAATTAGGCCACGAACTTATCAATCAAGCAATCTCCCGCACCCCCACACCCCCACAGCTAAAACATTACCACTGCAGCCATGCTCCAGCCGTCCGGCAGAGCTCGGGCCCGGCCCTTTCCCAATGCAACCGGCCCCAGAGTTACACAACACCGGGATCATTCCCTACTCACCCCTGCTCGAATCGGAGAACCGCCAACAACAGAGGCAGTCGGCACCGCGCATGCGTTCAGCAGGCGTTTCTTCGCAGCGCCACCGGCTGCCGGAGGTCTGCACATCGTCGCCGAAGGCCGGAGATCCGCACAGCGCCACCGCTGGCCGGAGATCCGCACAGCGCCACCAGTGGTCGGAAGCCGGAAGGACAACGGAGAGGTAAATCACAAACGAGACAAAGTCTGCAGATCCTTGAAATCCAAACCAACACAAACAAAATGCTGGCCGAACACAGCAGGCCGGGTAGCAACGGGAATGGAAATCAGAATGAAAATGTTTGGACACGGGGAACTCCCGCTCGGAGCGGATAGTTCAAAGGTTAGTTTATTATGAAAGCAGGTATCCATAAATAACAGGGAGTTTTTGTTTCTCCATAGAACCACGAAACAAAGAAAGAGCATGAAAATCGTTCACAGAGAAAAATCAAACTTCCACCCCACCCCCCGGATCAAGAAGAACGGGATCCCAATCATCAAACCCCAAAACCCACACCTCACGCACAAAAGTGAACAATAATATCGACCCCCGATAAAAAAAAAAACACCCCTACCCTCCACAACTGCGGAGGAGACGGTGTCATCACTGTCGAGGCGGCCGCATCGGGAGCAGCGGACACAAGAGGCGACCCCGGAAGATTCACAGGTGAAGTGTCGCCTCACCTGGAAGGATGTTTGGACAATGGAGAGACTTCGGCCGTCCGGCCCTTTCACTGTGACACCCCGAACTCCACATCAAATCCGTCCAAACGAATCTGGGTGAATTTAATGACCAATAAATATATTTCCTCTCAGCGATCAGCTGTCTGAATGATCCCCTGACTCTGAGAGGAAGGGGTATCTATGGTCCACACTGTCAGGGTGTTGAGTTTACCAGGAGACAAAGACTGCAGGGACGAGAGATTTTCTGTTGTCTAATACACTGTGTGTGGACCCCGCTGGCAATTCAGGTGTTGTGACCCGAATCGAGACAAACACCACGCTGCCCACTCCACCAACAACACGGCACAGCCGGACACATAACAGGGGACTTTACATCCCACAACACTGGATTCAGTGATGAAACCCGTGATTAATGTTGTTGTCCCACGGAAAAGTCCATTAAGGTGCTTTTGAATGCCAGCGCTCTCCCACAGGTGACGACACACAGCTGCTCACCCCACGCGCCTGACGTCACACATGGGCTCCCCACACCGGGATCTGCCCTCACGTGCGCGGTATCTTACGTCACCCACGCGCTGCTGTGCTCGAGCTTTATCGGTTTAACGGCTGGGCTAATAAGCACGTGACCAGCCCCTCCCCCACCGCTGTCAACAGAGGATTCAGGAGCTGCGCTATTCCCATTGGTGAGAAGCGATGTCAATCACTGGTTACAACCAGTCGCGGAGGTGGACAAGCCGTGTGGGCGTTACGCCGCTGAGTACGTCTCCCGCTCAAGCGCCGACCGCCTCCTCAGAGCGGAAAAACCTCAAAGTAAATGTCCGCTTTCTGATTTATTTCCATTTCCCTCCGAGGGAATTTGGGGGCGTTTGTGAAGCGTCTCCTGCGGCCGGAGTCTGATGTATCGCTGAGAGGTAGGAGGAGACCGCTCGGCCCGTCGGTTTGATGCTGGTTCCCCGGGGAGGTAAACCGGGGATTTTATTGACAGGATGAAGATGGCGTGAGATGCTGAGAGAGGGTGTGGACAAGATGTTTGTCCCGGTGGGGACAGGAGGGGCTCATCTGGGGAAATGTCTGAGCCCACGGTGGTGCCGAGCAAAGAGATTCACCACATTGGGGGCAAACACCGGCAGACTGTTGCCCTGCAAGCGGGGCCGGTGGTCCGGGCAAAGTGACAATTGTTTGGGCTTTGTTGAGATTGTACCTGGAATATGGTGTAAAATCCCGCTCCCCAGACTAACACGGGTTATACAGACCAAAGAACAAACTGCCAGAGGAACTCAGCGGGTCGGGCAGCATCTGTGGAGGGAAATGGACCGTCAACATTTCGGGTTGAGACCCTCCCTCTGGACTGAGAGTGGACGGGAAATAGTCAGAGAAAAGAGGTGGGGATGGGGCAAGAGCTGGGGAGTGAGAGATGGATCCAGGTGAGGGGGAGGTGGGAAGGTGGAAATAGTGACAGGGGTGCGAGGTGAGTGTTTGGGGCAACACGGGGCTGTAGAAGGTGGAAATTAATTCCATAGATGATTCACAAAGCGGTTAGAGAGTATTTGTTACCGAGAGTGCAATGAATACTCACCTGACTGATCCCTGGGGTGGTGGGGTCATCATGTGAAGAAAAATCAAATGTGATAACCATTTCATTCAGAGAATCGAGGACTGAGAGGTGAACAAATTGAAATGCACAACATCATTACCAGTTGAACAGGGATCCCAGTGTCTGAAAAAAGGGGTGGACTGGCCGGGACTGAGATGAGGGGAAATGTCTCCACTTAGAGGGTGTTGGATATCTGTAAATCCCCTCCACAGAGGGTGGTGAAGACTCGGTGATCGTCCTCACATTAAACAGAGGTCGGCAGATGTGTGGAGACGGAAGGGATCGAGGATATGAGGATCGGACAGAAACATGTGGCTGAGATGGGAGAGCAGCCGCCATCTTGTTGATGGTTAGAGGGGCTGAATGGCCTCCTGCTGTTTCTCACTTGAGGTCTCTGTGTTCCAATCCAGTCATGCTCCGGAGGAAATTAGTGTTTACAAACATAGACTGATCTTAATGAAACCTGCACATTTCCTGTGTGGGTCTGAATTGTGTGTCGGACCTGGATGGGAATCGAAACTAAGGCTGAGAACTCTGTGACCTGAGAGTGGAGGGAAAGGGATCGGGGAAGATATGGAGCGAAAGAATTAAAACTGTTGCTTTAATAATACGGGAAATAATGAAATAATGTAGGAAACGCGGCGGATGGGTTGGACAGCGTGTGGGGGGCGAGGAGAGGAGTCGCCGGGTCACGTGGGAGACCCCGCGGCCATCACGTGATCCAGTTTCACAGCGGATCCGCAGCATCCGCAGGTTCGACTCCTAGGCCCCGCATTAGGCCACATTAGACTCCTAGGCCCACCGCCCTGATGACGGGCTGACGACATCGCGCACGCTCAGTTCTTTCCGTTCTTTGTTCAAGCGGATCGCCATCGGGAGGTGTTCCTCGCCACCAGGGTGGGGAGCCGGGAACGAATGGTTCTCTGCGGGGCGAAACCTACGATTTTGTATTGGTGAGTGTTGAAGCCGGTCGCGAGTGGCGTAGGGGATCTGATGTTGGGCAGTGAGTCCCTTTAACTGTTCCGAACTCAAACAAGAGAAACCTGCAGATGCTGGAAATGCGAGTAACGCTCACAAAATGCTAAAGGGACTCAGCAGGCCGGGCAGCATCTAGGAAAAGAGTACAGTCGACACTACCGGCCGGAACCCTTCGGCAGGACTGGAGAATAAAAGGTGGGACGGAGAGAGAAACACAAGGTGATCGGTGAAACCTGAAAGGGGAGGGGATGAACTTTCCCGAACTGGCGGCCTCGCCTCGCTTCCTTCACAGAATCTGCCGGGGTCAGTCCGGGTTGTGAGACCTTCACACCGAACCGTCTGAGATGAACCGCCGCTCAGCCCCTGTTGTTCTGGTCCTATTAGCAGGATGAAGTAAAACATGTTTCCATATTGACACTGACGGAGATTTTGTATAATTTGTGTTCCGTGTGTTATCTGAATGTACTTGCCTGTGATTCTGCCACAAGTCAGTGTTTCTCTGTACCTGTACCTTCCCGTACTTGTGCACTGGGCAGTAAGTTTCGGGGCTTTGGAGCGGGTGCAGAAGAGGTTTACCAGGACACTGCCTGGAATAGAGGGCCTGAGCTATAACGGGAGGCTGGACAACCTTATGTTGTGTACTCTGAGCCGTGCCGGCTGGGGTGAGACTGAATAGACGTTTAGAAGATTACCAAAGGATTAGAAACAGTGTCTCAGAAAGGCAGCGTCCAGTATTAAGGAACTCCAGCACCGAGGGCATGCCCTTTTCTCAACGTTACTATCAGAGAGGGAGTTAAAGAAGCCTGAAGGCACACACTCAGTGATACAGGAACAGTTTCTTCCCCTCTGCCATCGGATAGCCAAATGGACATTGAGCCCTTGAACACGACCTCACTTTTAAAATATATAGTATTTCTGCTTTTTGCACAATTTTTAATTTATTCATAGAATAATAGAAACTTGAAGCACAGTACAGGCCCTTCAGCCCACAAAGTCGTGCTGACATGTCACTACCTTAGAAAATACTATGGTTACCCATAGCCCTTTATTTTTCTAAGTTAGTTTTTTCTCCAGTGCCACCAGGTTCCTATCCAAAAATCTTTGAAAAGACCCTATCATGCCCACCTCCATAACCGTTGCAGGCAGCCCATTACACCACTCTCCACCACTCTCTGACTAAAAAAACTCACCCCTGATATCTCCTCTCTATGTACTCCCCAGCACCTTAACCCTATTCCCTCTTGTGTAACCAATTCAGCCCTGGGAAAAAGCCTCTGACTATCCACATGATCAATGCCTCTCATAAACTTGTATACCTCTATCAGGTCACCTCTCATCCTCCGTCACTCCAAGAGAAAAGGCCGAGTTCACTCAACCTATTCTCATAATGTATGCTCCCCAATCCAGGCAACATCCTTGTAACTCTCCTCTGTACCCGTTCTAAGGTTTCCACATTCTTCCTGTAGTGAGGTGACCAGAATTGAGCACAGTGGAGTGTGACCAGGGTCCAATATAGCTGCAACAAAATCTCTCGGCTCCTAAACTCAATCCCACGATTAATAAAGGTCAATGCACCATATGTCTTCTTAACCACAGAGTCAACCTGCATAGCAGATTTGAATGTCCTATGGACTCGGACCCCAAGATCCCTCTGATCCTCCACACTGTGAAGAGTCTTCCCATTAATGCTATATTCTGCTATCATGTTTGACCTAATAAGTTGAACTGCTTCAAACTTATCCGGGTTGAACTCCATTTGTGACTTCTCAGCCCAGTTTGGCATCCTTTCGGTGTCCAGCTGTAACCTCTGACCGCCCTCCACACTATCCACAACACCTCCAACCTTTGTGTCATCAGCAAATTTACGAACACATCCCTTCACTTCCTCATCCAAGTCATTTATAACAATTACAGTGAGCAATGGTCCCAGATATACATATACTGTAATTTTAATTATTTTATTTTGTTTTATTTTTCTTCTATATTATGTATTGCATTGAAATGCTGCTGCAAAGTTAACATAGTTTACACAACATGACAGTGATAATAAACCTGATTATGAATCTGTGTGGACAGATGATATATTTTTCCTGAGAGTTCAAATATCTAATACACTTATGGGGAGACGAAATGTAAATGGCAAGTTTGTCTCTTTCCACAGAATGGTTGGTAGCTGGACTCTCTGCCTGGGGGGGGGGGGGAGACCCCACCAGTCACGTGATCCTGTTTGCCCCTCCCATTTATCCACAGATGTAACTAACTCTTCGCGCATGCTCACTGTCTCCGGTTGGGTGGTGTTTTCCTTTCTGCTCAGTGCTGAAGCGGATCGTCTGTGGGATTGGGAAAGGGTCCTCCCCTCCTGGGTCAGGAAGCCAGGGATCAGATCACAGTCTGCGGGCCGAAGATATCGTTTTCCCATCAGTGAGTATTGAGACCGATCCCGAGTGGGGAGATCCAACGTTAGCCATGAGTGCTGAACTGAGGGCCAATTACTCATTTATTTTCCAAATATCTGGGCTCTTCAAAAATATGTAGATGTCACTTAATCTGTATTGAACGATCCAAACCAGGAGCCCAGGCTGTTTATTACCACAGAGTTGAAATGGGAGACCCACCAACAGGACACATGAGCCTGTTTAACACTGATCTACCTCGCCCTCTGGTTTGTGACTCAAGATCATGTGGTGTGCGGTCAGAGTCCCCGGATGTGAGGTGATGCTTCCTCCATGTTGTGTTGGGGAATCTGATGTTGGCCACTGAGTCCCGTTAACTTCCCCCAGCTTGTCTCATTTCCTGAGCCTCCTCGCATTTGTCTTTGAGCTTTATGGCTGGTGTCTTCTCCCGGACTGGGGTGGGTGAGGAAAGAGAATGTCCCAGGCAGTGGGAATCTTTGATTTCACTACCTGCTTTCCTGTGGGACTGAGAAGTCTAGTGTGAGAATGGTTTCTGTGTTGTGCTGATCTGGATCCAAAGGTCTTTGCTGTTCCTCGCAGTCATGGGCAGAGCATTTACCATGAAAAGCATGAAGTGTCTGAACTTTCTAAGATGTGTTGAGAAAAATTTGGTGAGGGTTCAAAGTATATATGGCAAAGTTCTTGTTGTTTGTTCTAACTTTGTCATTTTAAGATCCTTTATACAGTAGTGTGTACTATTAATTCAGTATCTGTGTATTGCTGGAGAACCTTAATTGATCGTCCTTGATTTCTTCTCCCCCTCATTCTATCTGCTCATTCCCTGCCCATCTTGTTCAGTCTCTCTCCCACCAACTTCAGTGACATGCATCAACTATCTGGGTCAAACTTGGTCCACCCTGTATCACACCTCTTCAATGATATATATCGGCAATCTTTCTTGTCTTCATTGTGAGGTATTCTTTTACACCTTCGGCCTCACTGAGTTATTTCCAGAATCAGTTCTTGTCAGCTGGAAAACCAGAGGGTCATCAGGTACCAGTTCTGTTGTGCATTGGTGTGGGAGTTCTATTTTGTGAACTGTAACTGCTGACACACTTCTTCATATTACAGTCAGCAAAGAGTTCTGGGAGAGTTGGTGCTTGGGCTCTAGTCCTGTGATCAGCATTCCAGGGAAATGGAACTGCTGGTGTTTTGGCTTTGACTTTGCTTAGTGCTTCTACAGATGAGGCTGGATGGATGTCCTTCTTCGAGCAGCTGGACATTGGTTGTGGGGAAATCCCGGATTGCACTACCCTGTGTGAGATGGGAGGACAATGTGTGAGACTCTCCGGGTCGATGAGTGGCAGATTAAGCTGTGTGACTCTGTGAGGTTGGGTCCTGGGATATCATAGTTTTTGATCCAGGGAAAGTGGACCCGGGGATTGAGCTGCTTGGGCTTGTGAGGTGTTGATCGAGTATTTCTGGTCTGGGATAAGATGTTTGTTTCTGGAGTTCCTTTGGAAGCAATGACTGCTAATCAGAGGAGAGGATGTTCCCATTCCATCCTCACAGGGAGAGGTTGTGAGTAAATGGGCTGTTCCGTGTTTACAACAGTAGAAATAGACCCTGAGTTTGGTGTTCAAACAGTGCTTCGAAATCCCCCCCTCACTGTCATCTGTCTGTCACTCGGTGGAAATCAGGCAGAATCCCAAGTTGCTGGAGATCTGCAATAAAAACTGAAAATGCTTGGTCATTCTGACAAAACATTATTACCCTGAATTGTAAAGTTTGTTCCTCTCCCAAAGCTGTTCCTTACCTGCTGAGAATTTCTGATAATTCTAGTTTCTTTTCATTACATTTACCTTGGAATGGTTTATATTTCCTGAAATTAACCTGGAAATGGAAATGGCTCATTCTGTGCTAGTAGAAAAATAAAGAAATCTCAACTTACCCTGTAAATTATCCTGGTATCAATTTATCTCTTATTCCTGGAAATGTGTTCAGTACAATTGCTGCTAACATGGTTTACAAAAATAATCTCAGGAATAATCGATGTTATGTATGAGGAGCGTTTGGTGTTTCTGGACCTGTGCTCAATGGAGCTCAGAGGGACGGTGGGAGTGGTGGAGTGATGTATGGTTAAGTAAACCTACTGAATGCTGAAAAGCCTGGACACAGTGGACACGGAGAGGATGTTTCCATTAGACGGGGAGTCTGTGATCTGACAGCACAGTCTCAGAACAAAGATGCTCCCCTTTAAAACTGAGATGAGAAGAATTTTTTGGTTAAAGGATGTCTGATCTGTGGAATTTGTTGCCGCAGAGGTTGGTTGAGGCTGCCATTGGGTATATTTGTGGCAGAAATTAATATATTCATGATTGGTGCATAGCTCAGGATTGCAGGAGGAAGGCAGGAATATGGTGTTGGAATAAAAATCAGCCATGGTTAAATGGTGGGGCAGACCAGATGGATCAAATCACCTAATTCTGTTCCTGACTGTATGATGGCTCCTGCTTATCCCATATCGTTTTGTGATGTGTGAGGGACAATAGAAGGTTGTTCACTGAGATCATTATATCTGCCTTCAACATTTAAATTTCAGTGAGTTTTGTTCTTAGTAACATTCAGCAGAAATGTTTGGTTCTCCTTTTTAATGTTAACATACTTCATTATCTCTCTGGTTAAAGTTAGACCTGCGGTGAGAAGTTTATTTGAAGAAAAACCCCAACTGGAAGCAAACCACAGCTGAAGACGAGGGAACAGCAACAAGTGAATTGGCCCGAGGACTGAGAACAGCAACTGGAGAGACCAACTTTGCATCAAGAGACTCGGATTTCCCAGTGATTCAGTCAGGAGAAAGTTTGGTGAGTCTCATTTACTCAAAAACATGTACTTTGGACATTACATACCTGTACAAGGGAAAGTAGGAAATAGCTGGAGTGAAACTGAATGTGCCCAGAAGAACCAGTTATGCTTCTGACAGACCCAGTTGCAATCAGTCCCGGTCTGGTAATGTGCTTCCAGCAGCCCAGCCCTTTAAAACCACTCCCATTCAGTGGAAGTCGAATCTGGATAAAGTCACTCAGAGACCGTACGGTACAAACTCTTTGTTCCAAGCGCCCGGGGCTTACTCAGTTAGTCACTCAGACAGGAACAGACTGTGAATGCTCCCACCCTATCCACCAATTCCCCTTACACATTAGATGTATCTGTCCAGATACTCCCCCACACAAGACCGGATGGAGCCAAAGTTATTTACTGTGACAGCCCCTAAAGACAAATTACAAAATAGTCATAATGGCTTACACACACAGAACAGACTGATGCTGTCCTATCTCTACACATGAGTGCACAAGGAGATAAGCATCCTGAAACCGTAGCTCGCTACCCTCAAAAAGAAATATGGCTCAGCATGGCTTAGTACATCTGTTGATCATCAGGAGTTTCTTTCAGAAAAACAGGCTGTTATAGTTTAACGAAGTGTTAACCCTTTTACATACTTTATCATTCCCTTCTTTAGATCATTACATGATCAACAAAGCAGTAACTTTTTTACAGAGAAAGCAACTGAGTACAGCTTTGACTTCTCAGTGGGGAAAAACAACAGACATCAGTAATTATAACAATGATATGTACAACTTTTAGGAAATAGGATTAGGACTTTGCCCCACATATTACCTTACAGGCCTTTGAAGATCACCATTTCAACCCTTCGGTGAACCCGTGTAAATCCTGCCCTACTTTCTTGATGCTGTCAATCTCCTTTGCAGTGTGCTTGGAGAGGGATGTAACGTTAGTAGACTCATCAGGGATATAGGTGCTGCATTCTGTGTCAATAATAGCACAGGTTCCCCCTTTCTCAGCTGGGATAAAATCTAAAGTCGTACGATTCTGTACGACTGTTTGCCAGATTGCAATCATTTCAATGGATGTTTCTGTTACTTGGGCCTGTGTTTCTGTCACAGGGCCCCTGCAGCATTGTGGCCAGCTCCTGAAGTTCTTATAGCCAAATTGATTATCTCTCATGAATTTCTGGCTACGCTATAGGAGAGAAAAACTATCATCAAAAATCGCTCAGTCTCAGTTATTCCTCTCGGCTGCTGGGCTCCTGCAGATATGGCCAGGATGCATGTTTCCCAGCGTAGGAAGTTCCGCTTGGTGGGGCCCTGAGACACCATCCCTCAAAACACTGACAGCCACGGTCATCACAGACTGGACCACAGTTCCTCACTCTCTTCCCCGGGTGTTATTTGAAAAAGCCCAGGCAGATAGTTCCTCACTCTAGTTGAGCAGGATTACTGACATTTGAATCATACTTTTACCATACCGAGGAATTTCAGCACAAACCCAGCAGGCCCCTGGTTCTACCTGCTTGGCATAGGTGTGACAGAGAGACAGAAAGGTGTTAACATGGGGGCCCCCGGGTGCTGGGGTGAGCCCTCTTAAAGACATAAACACGAGCAGCACTGTTACGTACCCAATTGGTTTAAATGAACCAGCAGCTATAGACCACACCTGGAGTCTGGTTTTGATGTTAAAACCACTCTCTTTATTCGTATCTACTTATAATATAACAAATTAAGCAAAATAATCAAAAGTTAAAAAGTGTTATGAGTACACATACGTGTAAATATAACTCCCAAACCTTTGAGCTCAGGGAATACCAAGCTTAAAGTCTTAAGATGGTGAACTATGAAAGTTCAGTTCAGCCATGGAATAAATGACAGGTTAACAGTCGCTGTAGGTTCTATCCGTCGTCGTTCTAAATCTACATACAAATTATCACCAGAAGCAGCTTATCACAGGCGTACTGTCTTCAGAAGGAACTACCACACAAGCAAGGGTTGACACACAGGTAGATTCCACAAGGTACTCCCAATCCAGATCCAACACACAAAGTATTACCGACAGTGATTTCCACAGAATATCCCTTCTCACAAGTGGTTACCACATAACACACCCGAATCCGGCTAAGGGTTAACAAAAATGGTAGCCGCGAGATACTCCAACAACATCCCCAGATGGATTATACGAATTATCACCAGCAGTGATTGGTCACAAGGGTACCTCTTCAAGTGAATTACCACACCCAGGCAAGGGTTAGCACAAGTGGTCTTCACAGGATACTCCCAAGCCAACAGATCCACTCCTATGGATCAAACAAAGTGACAATCACACATTCAGTACACGCTGGATCAGTAATCAACCCACCTTGTGGGCACAGGAGAGTCCAAACAGTGGCCTTTGGCCACTAGGCCCTTTGTTTCGAACTTTCCATCTTCTTTCTTTCTCTCCGGCTGACTGTGTTCGTGACTATCCTTGCTTAAATAAAACAAACAGTGAGCTATATAAACACAAGCTGTGAAAAAGTGTAAACATGCTGCATAGTCAAATAGTTCCGCCCCTCTCTCTCTTAGTAAGAATCAAACAGGAGAATATTAGTTCCCTCCGGGGTTGATCGGGATTCGAAAGTCGGGTCCCAAAAATATGTCGAAGCTCGTCACATTCGATTTCGGTCATTGTCAGGCCAATCCATATTATTTGTATTAATAATGTTGGCTAACTTAGTTGGTAAGCATTGGAGCAGTAAGTCATTAATAATGGGTATTTGTCCCTCCAGTTTAAAGGCTTGGTCTCCTGTGAAACTGCCGTAGCAGGCCACAAATCACATCCACCCATTCACGCTCCGCTTTTAGCGGCTCCCAACCTTTGGGATTCCTTCTGCAGTACATACCTCTATCCCATTCCATTATTCCTCCAGCTTGCTGATAATATACTGTTCCACTTTAAACGTATGTCACATCCGGAACTTTTTCCAGTTAGCCGAGGATTTCCTTCCACACCGCTGTGCGGTGTTGGGAAATCATGTACAAGGCAAGTTACAGCAGTAGTTTGCCATTGCCTTCTGCTGGGTGAGTTGTTTTGTTTAAGAGATCACCAGCTGTAACCCAGCGCGGATGAAAGTGTGCAAGGGAGTCGGCTGGATTCGAACTCAAGACCTCTCGCCTCAAAGTCCAATTCTGAAGCCAGTAGGCCATCAGTGGCGTAGCTGGCAAAGTTTCATTTTACATCTGCCTTTTCCTTCCATTCCCTTTTCAATGATTTCCACTTCTTTCCTCAGTTCTTTTTCCATATCAGATTTACTGCTTGTTCTCATGAGGTAATAACCCAGGCTCCCCCACCCCCCTCCGTCCGAGGCCACATTTTGTTCCCCAATTTCTTACTCAGCGCTGCACTAAACATTTGAAAATCTTTTTCCTTGTCTGGAAAACTCTCACACAAAATTGTGTCGGGCTGCTCCTGGCACACTCGTATCAATCGACTGCAATTAACCGATTATCTCTAAGTAATTTATCAGGCACAAAGCCTCCTGCTCAATTAACAATCAGATAAATTTACCCGGCAGGCACCTCCTGCTCAATTGATGAATTTACCTGACATGTCTGCTTCCTGCCCACTTAGTAAAGTTCACCCAGTACCGTCTCCTGGCCACTTAATAAACTTTATCCAATACTGCCTCCTGCCCACTTAGTAAAAATTTTGCCTACCTTATACTAGTCTCCCGACAGATTTTTTTCCCGATCCTGTCAAGGTATGTGATCAGCCTTGGGCAAGGCACCATACATCCAAAGGAACTAACAGTGAGCGACAAATGTAAAATACCTATTGGGCTCCCGGTCAGTCCCCACAGTCCCCAGAGTGGTTCAGCTGCTTACTCAGCCCGTCTGCTCAGTGCTCTGTAGATAGAGATCCTGTTTGTGATGCCAAATGTTAAAGCTGAATCTGAATAAAACTCGAGAGACAAGCTTCTTATTGACACCACAGTTTATTGCACATTCTCCTGCAGGACTTTGAGCCCCAGTTGTCAAAGGGAAGGCACGTAAGCACTGCCACTATCTGACAAGTCGACTGACTTAGGTTACAGCCGTATATTTATACATAGTACACGCCATGCATCACTATTTCAAGATGTTATTTGAACTGGTATGCCCACCAAGTGTGTTGGTGCAAATCTTAATTACTTAGATAACAGAGTTTGTTATATTGAGGTTTTAATTATGGATGGATGTACTGTCCAGTCCTTATTCCCTTTGCAAAGCCCTGACTTAATTACAAACAGATGTTCATTCCTGTCCTTATCAGTGAGTCCTCTGCCCCTTACTCAAATGAGGGTAGAATGTATAATGGTATCAACTAACAACGGTACAGTATACAATGTTATCAGCTCTCAGTGTGTCTCTCTGCAAGCCACAGAGAACTGGCAATGAGCCTGGCTGAGCTAACCACTGAAGACAGTGTTTACTTCGGTTCAAATATTCCTATTCAGTCCCAATTATTCTTTTAGCCAGAGGTTACATAGGTTACATAGGTTTTGTTTTATATATCCTCAATTCCTCAGGAGGGTTCAGGGGAAATATTTATGTCCAATATAGAAACTGGTGTTACCTGTGTGTATTGAAGAATGAATTGGGAGAAATTGTTATGGGAAACAGGGAAATAGCAACAGAATTTAATGCATACTTTAGATCTTTCACCAGGGAGGACACAGGCAATCTCCCAGATGTATGCATGGGCCAGGGTCATAAGATATCAGAGGAATTGAGACAGATTGACATTAGGAAAGAAACTGTGATGAGTAGACTGGTAGGACTGAAGGCTAATAAATCCCCAGGTCCAGATGGTCTGCATCTGCGGGTTCTAAAAGAGGTGGCTCAGGAAATTGCGGATGCATTGGTAATCATTTTCCAATGTTCCTTAGATTCAGGATCAGTTCCTGAAGATTGGAGAGTGGCTAATGTTATCCCACTTTTCAAGAAGGGAGGGAAGGAGAAAACGGAGAACTATCGCCCTGTTAGCCTAACGTCAGTCGTGGGGAAGATGCTTGACTCCATTATTAAGGACGAAATAGTGGCACATCTTGATGGCAGTGATAGGATTAGGCTGAGCCAGCATGGATTTACCAAGGGCAAATCATGCTTGACTAATCTGTTGGAGTTTTTTGAGGGTGTAACAAGGATGTTAGACGAGGGTAAGCCAGTGGATGTTGTGTACCTAGATTTTCAGAAGGCATTCGATAAGGTGCCACATAGGAGATTGGTGAGTAAAATCAGAGCTCATGGCATTGGGGGCAGGGTTTCAACATGGATAGAAAACTGGTTGGCAGATAGAAAGCAAAGAGTAGCAGTGAATGTGTGTTTCTCGGACTGGCTGGTGGTGACTAGTGGGGTACCACAGGGCTCTCTATTGGGACCACAGCTCTTTACGATTTATGTCAACGATTTAGATGAGGGCATTGAAAACTATATCAGCAAGTTTGGTGATGATACTAAACTGGGTGGCAGTGTGACATGCGAAGAGGACGTTAGGAGAATACAGGGAGACTTGGATAGACTGTGTGAGTGGGCAGATACTTGGCAGATGTCATTCAATGTGAATAAATGTGAAGTTATCCAGTTTGGAAGCAGGAACAAGAGGGCAGAGTATTGTCTGAACGGTGTAGAGTTAGGTAAGGGAGAAATGCAAAGAGACCTAGAAGTCCTAGTTTGTCAGTCAATGAAGGTGAATGAGCAAGTGCAACAGGCAGTGAAGAGGGCAAATGGAATGTTGGCCTTTATTACAAGGGGAATTGAGTACATGAGCAAGGATGTCCTTTTGCATTTGTACAGGGAAGTGGAATAAAGTTAAATAGCCATCACAGAGAACTCTTGTTGTTATCCCACACAACAACAGATGGAACACTTTAGAAACTGTTGGGGTGGGGAGGGTAGATTACCTGACAGAGAAAAGTCAAAGGGGTGATAGTGAATTCATTAGTTAGGGGAACAGAACAGGAGGGGACTGAAATCCTAGTGGTAAGGCTTGCTAGTGCTAGTGTGGGTGAAGAGTGTGATGTGGTTAAAATAAGTTGCTGGGGAAATGGGAGCCAGAATGACAGAACAGATAGTTGAGAGGGTGAATTGAATTGAATTGACTTTATTCGATACATCCTTGCTGCACACGAGGAGTAGAAATCTTTACATTACATCTTCACCAAAATGTGCAATGTGTAATTAATAGTAACTTAAAATAGATAGTTTGTACATAGGACAGTCAGTATAACATTGAAATGCAATTGTATCAGCATGAATTAATCAGTTTGATGGCCTAGTAGAAGATGATGACCCAGAACCTGTTGGTCCTTTTGCTGTGGTACCGTTTCCTGGATGGTAGCAGCAGGAACAGTTTGTGGTTGTGGTGAATTTGGTCCCCAATATCCTTTGGGCCTTTTGACACACTTGTCCCTGTAAATGTCCTGAATAGTGGAAAGTTCACATCTACAGATGCGCTGGGGTGTCTGCACCACTCTCTGCAGTTTCCTGCGATTAATGGAAGCACAGTTCCCATACCAGGCAGTGATGCAGCCAGTCAGCATGCTCTCAATTGTGTCCCTGTAGAACGTCCTTAGGATTTTGGGTCCCCGTCCCCAACTTCTTCAACCATCTGAGGTGAAAGAGGTGCTGCTGTGCTCTTTTCACAACACAGCCAGTATGTACAGACGATGTGAGATCCTTGGTGATGTTTATGCTGACAAATTTAAAGCTGTTCACCTTCTTAAACCCAGATCGATTGATGTCAACAGGGGTTAGCCTGTCTCCATTCCTCCTGTAATCCACAATCAGCTCCTTTGTTTTTGTGACAGTGAGGGAGAGTTTGTTTTCTTGACACCAGTCAGATGTTGTTCAGACCTCAGATAGAGTCAGCAATCAAATGGTTGAGCATGGTGTGATGAATGTGCTGAGCTGTGTTTATCGCAATGCAAGAAGCATCGTAGGAAAGCCAGATGAGCTCAGGACAGGGAATTATGATACTGGAGCCATTATTGGAATTTGGTTGCTCCCAACAATCTGAGGGATTTAGAGGAACAACATTGTAGAGAGATTGCAGACCATGCCAATAAACAAAGGTTGATTCAGTAAGTGATTCTAACTTTACATATATAGACTGGACTCCCATACTGTAAAAGGACTAGATGGGGTAAAGTTTGTCAAATGTGCCCTTAATCAGTATGTGGAATTTCTGATATAGAAGTGTACAATAAGCTGTTAGGAAATGATCCAGGGCTGGTGACAGAATTTGTGATCATAATGCCATGAAATTCAAAGTAAATATGGAAAAAGAGGGGTCTGGACCATGGGTTGAGATTCTAAATTGGAGAGAGGTCAATTTTGATGGTATCAAACGCATCTGACAAGTGTGGTTTGGAACAGGCTCATTCCTGGCAACACAGTTCTTGTAAGTGGAAGGCCTTCAGAAGTAAAATTTTGAGGGTGTAGGGTTTGTATGTGCCTGCCAAAATAAAAGTTGAAAAGTTACAGGTGCAGGGAACCTTGCTTTTCAAGAGATATTGAGGCCCCGGATATTTTGTTCCTCCAAATGCCTCAGACTGTTGGGTGCTACCCGGACCCATTAATGATGACAATATCAGGACTCCACACCCTGAGCTCATGTGGCTTTTTTTTAAAGTTGTCTGCTGTTGGTTTCTAAAAGCTCCCCAATAGTCTTTGCTCTTTTGTTTGCCCACTCTTTGGCTTTTATGTTGGCTTTGGCTTCTCATTTCAGTCACGGATATGTCCTCCTGCCTTTCCAATGCTTCCACTTCTTTGGGATGTATCGATCACTCAGCTCCCGAATTGCTCCAGAATCTCCAGCCATTGCTGCTCCATTGTCACTCCTTCCTTTTCCCTTCCAAACAAGTTTGGCCAGCATCTCTGTCACAGAAACATGGAGAAGTTCAGTCCAGAAACAGGATATTTGGCCCATCTAGACAATGCCAAAAAACATTTAAGCGGTCTAATGCAAATACCTGCACCGGGACCATCACCCTCCATACTCCTACCACCCAGGGTCCCATCCAAACTTCCTTTAACTGGTGAAACTGAGCTGATTTTCACTACTTATATTCATCTCATTCCACACTGTCATGACCAGTGAAGAGCTTTTCCACATGTTCCCATTAAATTTTCACCTTCCCCACTTACCCATGACCTCTGGTTGTCATCCCACACAACCTCAGTGGAAAAAGCTGCTTGCATTTATCCTATCTATACCCTCATACTGTTGTGTACTTCTAAGAAATCCTCAAACCAGTGTACTCTTTCCTTGTTTATGTTTCGAGCCATTTTCAGGTGTATAAGATGATGAGGGGCATTGATCGTGTGGATAGCCAGAGTATTTTTTTCCCCCAGGTCTGAAATGGCTAACACGAGAGGACATAGTTTTAAGGTGCTTGGAAATAGATACCGAGGGGATGTCAGAGGTAAGTTTTTTACACAGAGAGTGGTGGGTGTGTGGAATGCACTGCCGGCTATTTGTGTGAGAGTGTTTCAGTTACTGTGGGGCCAGGCACCCATGCAGCTCAGTGGGAACAGGGAATAATACCAATGGAGAGAGTCAAACTAAGCCAGGTCACAGATTGGAGATGGCAAAAATGCCCCATTCTTATAGAGACAGGAAGAAAATCAGAGCGTTCAATGCTCATTCCAGATACCAGCACTGTGCCCAGTTAGAAGATGAATTCTCCATCCAACTTGGGTTGAACCTCACTGTAACAGTGTGATGTCAGATCACACCTTCACAACTCAAGTGATCTCATCAGAAATGTTGTTCTACACCAGGGGTGGGCAAACTTTTTGACTTGTGGGCCACAAAGGGTTCTAAAATTTGACAGGGGGGCCGGACCAGGAGCAGATGGATGGAGTGTTTTGGTAATACACCTCATAAGAGAAAATAAAATATCATGGAATATGTAGAAAACATGTGCTTTAATTTCAATTGAAAATGAACAAATGCATTACAACAAAATATCTGTCTTTGAAGTCCCATGGTATTTAGCTATTTATTGAAATGACTTTTAAAACACTGAAAATTAAATGAATAAAATACAGCCTTTTTTAATAGTAAATTATTATTTTAAAGCACTGAAAATTCTGTTATCCTTCAAGATATTATCATCATCACTCTCCTCCTGACTGTCTTTATTTCAAAAACGGTAGGAGATGCAGGTCTACTTGTCCTGCTCCTTCTTATTCAACTGTCCCCTGTGCCAAAACTCAACAACGACCAGCACAAAGACAGAACAGTGACAGCGCGCCAGTATGCGGAGCGCGTTATTTGATCTGGAGCGCATTTTTTATTTTGAGAACGTACGTGCACCTGCGCACTACTCATGTCCATCACTTAACAGAAATGACATGTAACATGTAAGGATTATTGAAAAAAATATTTTCAAATGCATTTTTTACATAACACAATGAAGAAACTTATTTTTAATTTCATTGGGAACAGTGTTGTTGGTCTCCCTTTTCAGCCAGCGCATCAAAGTCTGGATTTAGTTTTGTTGTGGCGATTCTCAGGATGGATCTGAGGTGTTGGTCAGTTAACTTGGATCTGTGGCTGGCTTTGTTGATGTTCATGACGCTGAACGCCTGTTCACACAAATAGGTCGAGCCGAACAAAGAGTAAAGCGCAAATGTGGAGTAATACGCTGCACCTCAACAAAGGTCAATGTGTAGCGGTGTGCTACATGCAGCGCTAAAATTACGACACGGAGTCGGTAACTGCAGTCGAAGAAAAAAAACTTCATTCGAAATCCCCAACCTCACTTTTAAGCCTCCCTCAACCTGCTCCCCGTGGCGCAGAGGCTCCAAAGCTCTGTGCTCGCAAATCTCCGCAGGCTATCTCCCTTAGCCGGAACGCTGGCTAATTGTGAGCCGGTTCGGATGTGCCAGGAAATGGGTCACCACAAATGTATATAGAGTGCGTCATCTATTGGGAAAACGCCAGAATTGTGGGGAAAAAAACGTTAACAAGGTTATTAATATAATTTCATCAAGTTCTGCAGGCCGGATTAAAAAGCTTAACGGTCCGCAGTTTGCCCATGCCTGTTCTACACCCACTGATGGATTTTTAAAATCTTTTTACAGGTTACAAATGACAAGAAATTTGTCTACTGAAATCTGGAATACAGTTTTGCTGTCTCAGTCCAGATATTTAAGAAATGGATCAAGGGATTCACTCGATCATCCTTCCTGCTCAGACTGTGGGGAGGGATTCACTCGATCATCTGAACGACTGGCATGTCCATCATTCTAATCAGGGGGGAAACCATTCACCTGCTCAGACAGTGGGAATGGATTCAGTCGGTCATTTCAACTGAATGTATATCAGCAAGTTTACACTGGCAAGGCCATTCACCTGTGCTGTGTGTGGACACTCCGGTCAGTTCACACTGGGCAGAGGCTGGTCCTCTGCTGAATTTGTGGTGTAAGGATTCACTCGGTCATCTGTCCTAATGGCTCACAAGCGAGGTCTCCCCGGGGAGCGGCCGTTTACCTGTTCGGACTGTGGGAAGGGATTCACTCAGTCATCTGAACTGAAGGTACATCAGAGAGTTCACACTGGGGAGAGGCCATTCACCTGCTCATACTGTGGGAAGGGATTCACCACATCATCTCACCTACTGATTCACCAGTCAGTTCACACTGCAGTGAGAGATTTCACCTGCTCAGTCTGTGGGAAGACATTCACTCGGTCATCTAACCTACAGAGACACCAGCAAGTTCACACTGGGGAGAAGCTGTTCACCTGCTCAGACTGTGGGAAAGGATTCACTCGATCATTCAACCTACAGAGTCACCAGCGAGTTCACACTGGGGAGTGGCTGTTCACTTGCTCAGACTGTGGGAAGGGATTCAGTCAGGCATCTCACCTACAGAGACACCAGTCAGTTCACACTGGGGAGAAGCCATTCACCTGCTCATTCTGTGGGAAGACATTTACTCAGTCATCCAACCTACAGACACACCAGCGAGTTCACACTGGGGAGAAGCCGTTCATTTGCTCAGACTGTGGAAAGGGATTCACACAGTTAGGTAGCCTACAAGCACACCAGTTAGTTCACACTGGGGAGCGGCCATTCACCTGCTCAGACTGTGGGAAGAGATTCACCACATCATCTCACCTGGTGACTCACCAGTCAGTTCACACTGCAGTGAGGGATTTCATCTGTTCAGTCTGTGGGAAGAGATTCACTCAGTCATCTAACCTACAGAGACACCAGCAAGTTCACACTGGGGAGAAGCTGTTCACCTGCCCAGACTGTGGGAAAGGATTCACTCGATCATTCAACCTACAGAGTCACCAGCGAGTTCACACTGGGGAGAGGCTGTTCACCTGCTCAGACTGTGGGAAGGGATTCACTCAGGCATCTCACCTACGGAGACACCAGTCAGTTCACACTGGGGAGAAGCTATTCACCTGCTCAGTCTGTGGAAAGTCATTCACTCAGTCATCCAACCTACAGACACACCAGCGAGTTCACACTGGGAAGAGGCCATTCACCTGCTCAGACTGTGGGAAGAGATTCACCACATCATCTCACCTAGTGACACACCAGTCAGTTCACACTGCAGAGAGGGATTTCACCCTCTCAGATAGTGAGAAGGGATTCACTCAGTCATCTGATCTGCTGGCACACCGGTGAGATCCACTGGGGAAAGGCCGTCGACCTGTGAATGTGGGAAGGCTTTCACACGATCATCTCATCTATTAGAACACCAGTGAGTTCACACCACGTCTGCTCAGACTTTGGGGAGAGATTCTCTCAACCGTCTCCACCAAAGCTGCATCATTATGTTCCACTGGGGAGGGGCCATTCACCTGTTGTGAATATGGGAAGGGATTCATTCAATAATCTAACCTTGTAACACACGACCGGGTTCACATTGGGGAGGGAGAAAGTTTCAATAAGCTGCAGGCTGAATGCATCCCCATTGCTGAATGCAATTTCGAGAGTGACAGGCGGAGTCTAGTACAAGAGGGCATGACTTGTGGTTTGCAGGACACCCATTCAGAACAGAGAATCAGAGAATTTTTTTTTGTCAGAGGGTGATGGATCTGTGGAATTTGTTGCCACGGGCAGCAGTGGAGGCCAAGTCATTGGGTGTGTTTAATGCAGAGATTGATAGGTATCTGAGTAGTTAGGGCATCCAAGGTGATAGTGAGAAGGTGGGGGAATGGGACTGAAGGGCAGATTGGATCCACTCATGATGAAATTGTGTAGCAGACTCGATGGGCTGAATGGCCGACTCTGCTCCTTTGTCTTATGGTCTAATGTGATTATTTTTTCTCATGTGCGTTATTCCTCTTCCTCCTTCTGTCCAAGGAAGTGTTAATCTAGGTGGGTTTGAGTGTAAGTAGTCTTTTCTAAACTTGTCATTTCTGTTCTTACTTATCTTTGTAAATTTTACTGAGTGAAATGGGACTAAGATATTTTCATTAAAAAAAAGTCAATGTCGGTATTGATGGAAGTGTTTATTGCCTTTGTTGTATTTGTTGAGCATAGAGCTCTGTTCCACAGTTTTTTAAAGCCTTGAAATAAATTTTGTCAAAGGTTTTCCCAATATTGCACTACTTTCTGTTGTTTTTGCTTGTTGATTTTCCAGATACGTGGTTATCACGAGTCCCAAAGAAGGGTCATGGCCGGAAATGTTGATTCCCATCCATTAATGCTGCCTGACCTGCTGAACTTCTCCAGCACTTTGTGTGAATTTCTCTTGATTTCTTGCATCTGCAGGTTATCCTGTTTCCCAGATATTTATATGTTTAGTGAAATAACAAGCCAATAGTGGGGTTGTGTGGCTCTGTTGGTAAAATATTAAATAAAATCATTAGATAAGAGGAGGCCATAGGGTTGGGCAGTGTAAAATCTGTGGGTAGAAATAAGGATCAGCAAATGTACAAAAAAATCCTTGAATGGAATTGTATAGTGACACCAAAACAGCATGTGGTCCACAATTTACAATGAGAGATAGAAAATGAGTGCCAAAAGGGCAATGTTACAATGTTCATGGGGGATTGTCATGCAGGTGATTAGGAAAATCAGGATGGTGTTGGTCTCAAGAGGAGGAATTCCTGGATTGCCTACAAGATGCTTTTTAGAGCAGCTCGTGATTGAGCCCACTTGGGGATCAGCTATTCTGGATTGAGTAATGTAAAGAACCAGAAATAATAAGGTCACTTGAGTTCAAGGAACCCTTTGGGACAAGTGATCTTAATATGATCAAATTCACCCCGACATTAGAGAAGGAGAAACTAATGTCAGATATGAATAAAAAGATAATTAGAGAGGCCTGAGAGAAAATTTGGTCAAAATTGATTTGGAAAGAACACGGGCAGGGATGAAAACAGAGCAGCAATGGCTGGAATTTCTGGAAGTGACGGGATATTCACATCACAAAGAGGAAGTAGTATTCTAAAGGTAAGGTGACAAAACCGTAGCTGCTAAGAGAAACCAAAGACAACATAAAGACGAAAGAGGGCACAGAACAAAAATCACCAGGCAGTTAGAGAATTGGGAAGTTTTAAAAATGAACAGAATGCATCTAAAATCATTAAGAAGGAAAAGATGGAATACTTAGGTGAGCTTGCCAGTAATATTAAAGAGGATACCATTTTTAATTTCAGGTACATATAATGTAAAAGAGAAACTGAAATGGATATCAAGCCACTGGAGAATGATGCTGGAGAGGGAATAATGGGGTGGGGGTGAAAGGTGATGGCTGATGAACTGAATAAGTATCGTACTCTTTGGAAGACACTGGCAGTAATATGGAAGTCCCAGATGTCAGTGGTCAGAATGTGTAAAGTTATGTTACTCGGGAGTAAGTAGAAGGAAAGGCAATGGGCTGTGATTTTTTTTTACTGGAAGGAGAAATCGATATTCATGCCTTCAGGTTGGAGCTATGCAGTTGGAATATGATGTGTTTCTCTTCAACCCTGAGGGTGTCAAGTGGATCAACTCCAGCCATTGCTATTCTGCCATCATCGCTGCCAGTGTACCCTTCCAATCAACTTTGGTAAGCTCTTCTCCAGTGCCTCTGTAGTTCCCCTCACTCCACTAATAATGATGCATCTTGTTTTACCTTTCCCCTCTCAAAGTGAAGGGTGAATTCAGTCATGTTATTATCATTGTATTCACCTGCTCCCTTTACCAAAAGCTCCCCAATCAAATTTGGTTCATTCCAAAATTAACTTTTCCCCAGTGGGCACAATTGCAAAGGTAGGTCACATCCGGAATTTTCAATTTAGCGGGCGATTTCCTCTGACGTATTGGGAAATCGTGTGCGAGGCTAGTTACAGCAATGGCTTCCCATTGTTGTATTTGCCTTCTGCCGGGTGAGATATTTTTTAAGAGATCACCAGCTCTTAAACCAGCACGGATGGAGAGCATGCAAGGGTGCCGGCTGGATTCGAACTCAGGACCTCCCGCCACTGATGCCACTACGCCACCAGCCAGCTGCACAATCCCAAGCTGTTCTGAAAGGCATCTCATTGGTATTTTCCAAATTCCCTCTCTTGAGATCAAGCACCAATCCAATTTTCACAATCTACCTTCACCCATCCCACTCATGGACTATTTGTCTCACTCCCATCGGGGGTAGATACGCAGCGACCTCACCAGGACTACCAGCCTCCGGGACAGCTACTTTTCCCAAGCAGTAAAGCTGATAAATATCACTACCCACTAACCCACACTTCCGCAACACCAAACACCTCTGCTTTATCATTTCCTATCTGTCATCTTATATGCAGGCATCCTATGCCGAGCGTCCCTTTATGAACATACAATCAATCCGTGCACAGTATATAAGCCGTGGATATATGTTGTTACTGTTGTGTTTCTGTGTTGCATTTGAACGGGAGGAATAATTATTTCGACCTCATTTACATGTGTCTGCTGGAAATAGAATTAAACAACCCTGAATCTTGAAGAAGCATTTCAGCAGGCTGAAGCTTCACATTTCTGTCTCTCAGTGTCATTACGACAGAGCGCCACCTGGTGACAATGGAGTCCACTGTTACGAATGTGCCACAACTCTGAGGGGCCGAAGGGTACAAAGTAGCCCCCTCATTTTTGAGAATCGCAAGATCGCTATTAATTCGGGTCTGGGACCCAGGAAATGAGAGAGAGATGTCCAGAATACACACGGTTTGGAATGTGTCCTGGCCTCAGCAAGACAAAGCCACGGATGACGGCCATTGTCTCTTGGAGACGGAATTGTGTATTGAGTACTGTACTATTCATTGAAGCCCTCAGGGAATGACCAGAGTGGTCTGGTTGAGGGATTGCATCATCCCAACCCGATCGACATCTGAGACCCCGTAAGTAAGGATAAAAGAGGGTCTGGGGAACAACCCCTTCAGACGCACCAGGAGAAACGCTAGAAATCCCGTGACAGCGTTTAATAGCGACAGCCGGTGGGGGGTTCGTGTGCGTCCTTTCCCTTGCCTGGGATTGGGACCTTACCACGGAAGAACGGCTTAGCTAAACGACTGGCTACACCAAGGGAACTCTCGAAGGATCGAATTTATGAAAAGGAAAAGCTGGCAAGTTTCTAAAAATCTCTCTCTTGACTCCAACCAAAGGCTGCAGCCTGAATGAACTGAGTGACTTTTATATTTCTATCGGACAATACATTATCCCCGAGACAACGATAGAGCTTATTTCTTATTGATTATTATTATACCCGCACTTTTAGATTCAGTATTGACGACGTATATTATCTGTATGTTTGTATTGATGTTATTTTTGTGTTTTTTTTTCTAATAAATACTGTTAAAAATAGTACCATCAGACTTCAACGGAGCTCTCTATCTTTGCTGGTAAGCGACCCAGTTACGGGGTTCGTAACACCACAAATCAGGGGGTCCTGTTATTGTGGTAAATCACCACGATAAGAAGGGTTGTAGGGGCTGGACGCCAACTGCAAGTAGATGAAGTGCCAGAGATGCCCCTAACCACTCTCCTCACCACTGGTCAGGGTCCCAAACAGTCCTTCCATTTGAGGCAACTTTTCAACATCGTGCTTGTTTGGGTCAGCTACTGTTTCCAGTTTTGCGGGTGTGCCCTCCTCGACATTAGAGAGACCAGATGTCGTCTCTGCTTTCTGCACTTTGTCCCAATGAGATTCTGCAGATGTTGGAGATGCAGTGTCACAGACACAAAATGTTGGAGGAAGTCAGGAGGTCCGGTAGCTTCGATAGAGGGGATAAAGCAAAACAGAGATTCCCCATTTCTACACTCATAGTTTGGAACACCTGCATAAGGTCACCTCAATCTCCTGCACTTCAAGGTGTGAAATCCCAACCTGTCCGGCCTCTCTCCAGAACTCAGTGCCTCAAGTATCAGCAGCATTCTCGTAAATCTTTTCTGCACTCATTCTAGCTTAGCGTCCTCTTTCCTAATATTGAATACAATAATCCAGGCGTGGATACCCTAACAATATCCGATCCCTAATGCAACCTCACTGGCCTCTTCTTCAGACCATGAGCCATGAGATATCAGACAGGGCCTGCTCAGCCAATCGAGTCTGCTCCGCCATTCCTTCGTGTCCAATTGATTATCTCTCAACCCCATTCTCCTGCCTTCTCCCCATAATCTTTCAAAATCCATTTAAAATACACTCAATGACTTGGCCTCTACTCCGTCCGTGGCAATAAATTCTAAAGATTTACCACTCCTGGATTAAAGAAAATCCTCCTCATCTCTGCTGTCAGTGGATGCCCGATGCATTGAGGTTGTGACCTGTGGTCCCAGACTCACACAGTACAGGGTGCATCTTCTTCAGTGCCACGCTGTCGAGGCCTTTCAATATTTAATAGGTTTTAATGAGATCCCCTCTCTGTCTTCTAGACCAGCGAGTACAGGGTCAAAGCTATCTATCGCTCCTCATTCGTTACTGGAATCATTCCCGTGAACGTTCTCTGGACCCGCTCCAATACGAGCACATCTGTTTTCGCAGGTTGTAAACTGTTCACAATACACGAAGTGCAATCTGTCCAATGCGTTTTAAAGCCGCAGTGTCACATCCTTGTTCTTATATGCTAACATTACAGTTGTCATCCTTCATCGATTCAATCTGCAAGCAAACCTTTAAGGACTCCTGCTCAAGGATTCCCAAGTACTTATGCACTTCTGATTTTTGAATTTTCTCCCATTTATTTATTTATTCCTTCCACAATTGTACATGCCCGTACATTTGCATACACTGTACATTTCCGTACATTTCATCCACGAATTCGTTGTCCGTTCTCCAAACCTATCGAAGACCTTTTACAGACTGCAGCTTTGCTCTAAACTATCTGTCTGTTATTAGTATCAACTGCAACGTTCTGTGGATGCTGGGAATCCAAGCAACACATACACAAAATGCTGGAGGAACCTAGGAGGCCAGGCAGCACATATGGGAAATAGCAAACAGTCGACGTTTCGGGCCGAGACCCTTCATCAGGACTGGGAACAAAAAAGATGAGACGTCAGAGGAAAAAGTGTGGGGGTGAAAAGGGTAGAAGAAGTGGTAGGTGATAGGTGAAACTACGAGAGGGGGAGTAGTGAAGGCAAAAAATAAATTCTTAGGATTTTATTTCCTTAACGACCCTCGAAAAATCATTGCTAATGCCTCCACATCTCTTCAGCCACCTCTTTCCGATCTCTGGGGTGTATACTATACTGTATAGGTGACCTGTTTACCTTCAGACCATCTCTGTTTCCAAGAACCTTCTCCCGAGTAGCGTAACTTCACACATTCTGACCACTAACATCTGGAACTTCTGTATTCCTGTCGGTGTCTTCGAGAGATTAGAGTGATGTACAATACTTATCCAGTTCATCTGCCATCACCGTGCACCCCGAGTCCATTAATACCTCTCCATCATCATTTTTCAGCGGTTCGATATCCATTTCCGCCTTTCTTTTACACTAGAATTACCTGAAGAAACATTTGGTATCCTCTAATATTACCAGCTAGCTCACTCAAGTGTTCCATCTTTTCCTTCATAATTAATTTAGTTGCATTCTGTTGGCTTTTAAAATCTTCCCAATCCTCCAACATACTAGTGATTTTTTGTCTATGGCCTCTCTTTGGTTTTTATGTTTTCTTTGCTTTCTCGTATAAGCCACGGTTTTGTCACCTTAGCTTTAGAATACTAGAAATTTGAGGGGCGAAGAACATCTCAAACAGAACTGTAGTCAGCTCGACTTCTTCGGTCTGCAGGGAATTCAAGGGAAACCTCTTCACCCACAGACTGGTGACTGTTTGGACCTCATTCACAGGGACAGTGAGAGGTGAACAACAGGGGAGGATTTGAAAGACCTGCTGTGGAACTGACAAGTTCAAGCCGGCCTGAGTTGACTCTCTGCTGTACACTAGGTGTGTTATAAATTCACTAAGTACCGGAGACAGTGTTTAATATAGAGTTGATTTATTTGTCACAGGTCTTGTCCCATTAAAGGTGACTATGCAGCAGAATAAACTCCTCCCATGCCCAGCGACCCGGGTGCAGAACTGGGTGTGGTGAGCAGCAGCAATACTTGCAGAGTTCAGCACCAAGTCACTCTCAAAATTGCATTCAGCAATGGTGATGGACAAATATCCAGCATGCAGCTCATTGAAACTTTCTCCCCATTGTGAACCGGCAGTATGTGGGAAGTGTAACGTGCTGGAAGGTTTCACTACTAAAGTAACGGCCTCTCTGCAATGTTTCGCTGCTGAGGTAATGGTTTCCCTGTAGAAGCAATGTTAAGGGTACGACTAGAGGAAATAGGGTTCTCGAGTGTGGGGCTATGCAATGACAGAAATATTCTTTCTTGTGAGTCTGGAAGAGAGATTTTCACGGTTTTTTGCTGGGGAGAGATGAGAAGACGTGAACGGAGAGAGTGGGCACTTTCTTTATTTTTCATTTTCTTTACTAACCCTATAGTCAAAGTAACTATTATAGAGCTGAATCGTTTAATTGCATATTGTGTATCGTTTGTAACTTCAGGATACTGATCTGTAACATGGGACACATCACACAGCATTCACCCAAATGAGATTTCTTAAGTTTGGCCGGGCTGGGGGTGGGGAGGGCTATCACCCCTTATATTAAATTGCCAGCTGAAGCGAAAGTTGAGTAAGGTTAGATGAATGAGTGAATAGCTTCCCTTATTCACAGCAGATGAACAACCTCTCCACAGTGTGAACTCAATGATGCACTTTTGGTTGATTTGGCTGTGGAACTCTCCTTCTAAAGTCTGCACAGGTGATCAGTCTCTACCCTATGTGAACTGGTGTCTCTGTAGTTGAGATGACCGAGTGAATCCCTTCCCACACATTGAAGCCTGAATTATTCTTCTCCGTCGAGGTAGCCGCGTACCCGACGCTGCACCCTCGGCTTTATCGTATCCCGTAGCCTAATGCGCACATTCCTAAAAATGCAACTACGCAGACAAAAACTGTGATTGGTCCACTTGGTAGCAGCCAGTTTCCTTTTCTTTTTCAATCGTTTTATTAAGTTTCAAATTTAATAAGCATAGCAATAATCTAATAATACAAAGAGATCGGAATTACATTAATAATGGTTATCATGTAAAAGCACAGATTCCAAATGACAAATATAGTTTAGCCTCCCAATCTCATAGCAACTAACCATGAAAGAGATATTATATAAGGAAAAAAAACGTAAACTAGAAAGAACACTAAACTAAAAAAAAGACAAAATTGGGCTGTCATATTACAACGGCTGAAATTATTTGGCGTTAACTCCGCTCGTCTATACAAGTACAAAAACTTATTACACAAGATTCAGAAAGGGTCAACTTGCATCATATGAAATTATTGAATAAATGGCCTCAAAGTCTCTTCAGATTCAACCGAAGGATCCACAGTACCGCTCCTAATTTTTTCCAAGTTTAGACATACTCTGGTTTGGGAAAACCATTCAAATGTAGTAGGGAGATTGGAATCTTTCCATTTAAGTAAAGTAGATCTGATGGCCATTAATGTAACAAACACAATTAGATGACAAGCAGACGAGGATAAATGACTGGAGTCTACCACCGGACCGGTCCTCCAAAAATTGTGGTAATAGGATGTGGCTGTAAATCAATACGCAGAACTACTGAGATAATATCTCAAAATATCCTTCCAATTTTTTTTAAGAAGAGGACAAGACCAGAACATATGTGTCAAGGAAGCTACCCCGGAATTACATCTATCACAGACAGGATTTATATGTCAGTAAAAATGAGCAAACTTATCCTTGGACATATGAGCCCGATGAACCACCTTAAATTGCATGAAGGCATGTCTGACACACACTGAAGAGGTATTTTCTAGTTCAAGAATTTTCTCCCATTTTTGTATAGGTAAAGGTATCCCAAGTTCTCTTTCCCACTCATTCTTAATTTTATCAGAAGTACCTAAGCGTATTTTCACAATTAAATCAAATAAATGATATTAAACTCTTCTGATATGGATTTAAACTTATTTTTTTCCATAACTTCAATTTGATGTGATATCGCAACGGAAGGTTCAAAGGTTTCTAATCTGCAAATATCTGAAAAAGTGTGATCCAGGCAGATTATATTTATTAGAAAACTGTTCAAAAGCCACAAAAGATCATCCATAAATAAATCATGAAAACAAAGAAAAGCTTGATCAATTCTAAATGGTTGAAAGAAAAAAATGGATGTCATAGAACTTGACAGTATATATTTATTTGGTCCAAAAAATTACCAACATTGAAACCATATTCCTATTGTATGCTTAATTATTGGAATTACCATCTGCTTATTAAATTTGGTAAGTGCAAAGGGAAGCACAGCCCCTAAAATAGAAGCCAATGAAAACTCCTGTCGAGACTCCCGCTCAATGTTCATCCAACTCTTGTGTCCAAAACATTAAATATCGAATATTAATTGCCCAATAATAAAATCTAGGAAACGGCAAAACCAAGCCACATACCTTTTTTGATTTCTTTAAATATTTCTAATATAACCTGGGATCTCTATTCTGCCATATATATGCAGAAATTTTAGAATCAATAATATATAAAAAAGTTAGAGATAAAAATTGATACCACCTGAAATAGGTACTGATATTTAGGTAAAATAATCATCTTAATAGCATGAATGGAACCAATCAAGGATAAGGAAAATGTGGACCATTTAGTAAACAATTGTTTAGCATGATCAATTAAGAGTAAACATTAACTTTAAATAGATCATTGTGCTTCTTAGTAATTTTAACACCCAAATAAATAAAATAATCAGCAAGCAATCTAAATGGTGACTTGTCTATAAATTGAGATTTGCATTTTTAATGGAGACAGCATACTTTTATTAAGATTCAGTTTAAAAGCAGAACTACTACTAAACTGAGCAAGTTGTGTTATTACTGCAGGAATGGATGTCTCTGGATTAGAAATATATAGCGAAAGGTTATCTGCATACAGTGATACTTTACGCATCCCATTCCCATGAGTAACACCAAATACATTGGATGAATCACGAATAGCAATTGCCAAGGTCTCCAGGCTAATATCAGATAGTAAGGATTTCAAAGGACAGCCTTGTCTAGTACCTTGGAAAAGCCTAAAGAAAGGGGGTCTCTGATCATTAGTGAAACAGAAGCCAAAGGTATATGTTATATCAATTGGATCCAAGATATAAATTTTGGACTAAAATTAAATCTCTCAAGAATTTTAAAATATTCCCATTCAAATTTATCAAACGCCTTCTCGGCATCGAGGGAGATAACACATTCTGGAGTCTTAGATAAAGTAGTGTATACAATGTTCATTAACCTCCAAACATTAAAATGTGTATAATGATTTTTAATAAATCCTGTCTGATGCTCGGCGACAATTTGTGGCAATATCTTCACCAATCTAATTGCTAATATTTGAGAAAGGATTTTAGATTCAACATTCAAAAAGATATAGGTCTGTCTGATGCACATTCAGTGAAATTTTTGTCATTTTTAGGAAATAAATAAAAAATAAAAAACAAACCACCCATTGTCAAAACATTACGAGAGGAATGTCAAGCAGATGTTAGAGAAAAACAGCCAATTGCAGACCAGAAAAGGTCTTAAAAAATGACACAAAATACAATCTTAATAATATTTCAAGAAAAAGGAAATAATCAGCAAATCAGAGTCTTAATGATTTTCAAAAGCAAACAATTAAAAATAAAAAAGTAAAACAATGAAGGAAAAATAAAGTAACTTTAACATGGAAACATAATAAGTATCCGAATGTCAAAACACAGTACGAATGTAATCAACCCAAGGGCAAATTTCTTAAGTGTCCAAATCTAGAAGCTGGTTGTTAACTAATAAACCAGATACACACATACAAAAAGGAATGGTAAATTTCAGAGACATCCAAGCTCAAATGTTGATCTTCAAAACATTAGACATCTACGTTCAAGCTCAGATCTTCGAGAAATTGTTTTGCTTCATTCACGGATTTAAAGCATTTGAATGATTTATCAGGCAGAGCAACCCTTAGGTGAAAGGGATATAACAAAGCTGAACAAAGATTCCTCTGATATAATTCTGACATCACCATTTTAAAATGCAATATTTCTTGCATACCTCAGGACAAAAATCTTCAACAAAATGAAACTTAAGATTCTCATGCTCAGTAACTCCTTTCTGACGAGCAATCCAAATGAAGAGCTCCTTATTATTCACATTGTGACATCGAAGAATTACATGACGTGGTTTTAACCCGTTCGACAGTTTTGGTTTCAGCACCCGATGTGCACGGTCGAGTGCAGGAAGGGAAGGAAATACCTCCGAGCCAAAGACCTCCATTAAGAATTTTTAAGATAGTACACAGGGCCCATATGTTCAAAGATAAATTGGCGCATATTTTTCCTAATATAAACCCTATTTGTGACAGGTGTAATGCAGAAGTGGCTACTCTAACTCATATGTTTTGTTCATGAGTTAAGTTTAAATAATTTTTGGAGGGATGTGTTTGGAATATTATCTAAAGTTATAGATGCAGATGTTCAACCTAATCCACACAGCAATTTTTGGGATTATTCCAAGGAAGCATTTTATCCATTTGATTTTGACATGATATACTTTCTGTTTTTACTACTGCTGTTTATATATTTTTTTATATTATCTACTTGTTAAACTCCTCTTCCAATTTGTATATTCTTTATTTGGAAACCAATAAAAAAGATTGAAAAATGAGATGAAGAATTGAGAAAAAAACTGAGTAAGATCCCGGCTCTCAACGTCCTCACTGAGTCTATTATTCGCAAATTCAGTCTGTGGCTTTGACTCTCCAAATCAGTAAACCTGACTTTATTCTGCTCCAATGTATGAGTGGTCAAAGTTCACTTCTTTTCCAAAGAATTCAATTTATGATCCCGGTTTAATAAGCTCTGAAAATTGCCGCTGCTGTTTTTCATTCTTCTTTTCAAGTGTTGCCAACCTACCTTCGCTCTCCTTTAACCATACTTCCAAGGTAGTAAATCTTTCATCAAGTTTTTCATCCAAAAGATTCGAGATAGCCTGTAAAGTAAGTTGAAACTTTTTAGGCTGTTCAAAGACATCTTCTTTCTTCCCATTTCCATCACCGGTTTCCTTGCCTTCGGCTAATGCCTTTCTTCCTCTGTTAGCCATTTCAGTCAAATCAAATTCAAATTCAAACAGATAAAAGTGTTATAAACACTTTGATAAAGATGTCAAAGGGGTGGTAAGGAAATTTAAAATGAACAGTGCAAAGCCAGAATGCAACCTACTCCATGTAGCGCCTCCATGAGAGTCCTTCGCCTAATGTAGCCTAACGCGCACCTTCTCAAAAATGCAGCTCCACGTCGCGGTAACACAGATGGCAAGAACTGTGATTGGTCCACTTGGCAGCTGCCAGTTTCCTCCTGCGCATTTCCTCTTGCTTCGAAGTTGGACAGTGGACCACATCAAGGAGAGGTTAGGTGAGGTAGTCAGAAAATATGTACATGTGCACGACTCTTCATTGGCAGACAATAAAGACTTGAAAATGGCATCAAAATCGTGCAAAGAAATTTCCAACATTGCTTTGGACATCATGGACTGCAAAAGGTAATGGAAAAACTTCTCATTTTTCTGCGTTGCAGTAATTTCAAAAAAAGTAACACTTCTGCAACATTGATTAGCTCCAACTCCAACAAGACGTAGTCAGCAGTCGCCATTGTTCGCAACTCAACACAAGTCAATTCAACACAGTAGCACAGAACCCCAACACCAACTAGCATTTTGGCAGTGATGCAGACACACAAAATCACAAGTAGAAATGCTCACAACGGCATAGCGTCTATGCAGAGGTATAATTCAGGCTTCAGCAGGTGAACAGCTTCTCCCCAGTATGAACTGACCGGTGTGCTTGTAGGCTGGATGACTGAGTGAATCCCTTCCCACAGTCTGAACAGGTGAACGGCCTCTCCCCAGTGTGAACTCGCTGGTGTGCTTGTAGGTTACCTAACTGAGTGAATCCCTTCCCACACTCTGAGCAGGTGAATGGCCTCTCTCTGGTGTGAACTCGCTGATGTACTTTCAGAGTGGATGATTGAATGAATCCCTTCCCACACTCTGAGCAGGTGAATGGCCTCTCTCCAGTGTGAACTCGCTGGTGTCTCAGTAGGTGAGATGCCTGAGTGAATCCCTTTGAACATTCCGAGCAGATGAACGGCCTCTCGCCAGTGTGAACTTGCCGGTGTGTCTGTAGTTGACATGATCGACTGAATCCCTTCCCACATTCTGAGCAGGTGAATGGCCTCTCCCCGGTGTGAACTCGCTGGTGTCTCTGTAGTTGAGATGACCGAGTGAATCCCTTCCCACACTCTGAGCAGGTGAATGGCCTCTCTCTGGTGTGAACTCGCTGATGTACTTTCAGAGTGGATGATTGAATGAATCCCTTCCCACATTCTGAGCAGATGAACGGCCGCTCCCCAGTGTGAACTCGCTGATGTACCTTCAGAGTGCATGATTGAATGAATCCCTTCCCACAGTCTGAGCAGATGAACGGCCGCTCCCCAGTGTGAACTCTCCGATGTACCTTCAGTTCAGATGAGCAAATGAATCCCTTCCCACAGTCTGAGCAGGTGAACGGCCTCTCTCCAGTGTGAACTCTCTGATGTAGCTTCAGTTTAGCTAAGCAAGTGAATCCCTTCCCACAGTCCGAACAGGTGAACGGCCGCTCGCCGGTGTGAAGCCGCTGGTGAACCAGTAGGCTGTACGACTGTGTGAATCCCTTCCCACAGTCTGAGCAGGTGAACGGTCTCTCCCCAGTGTGAACTCGCTGATGTGCCAGCAGCTGTGATGACAAAATGAATCCCTCCCCACAGTATGAACAGGTAAACGGCCTCTTCCCAGTGTGAACTGACATGTGTGATCGTAGGTGGGCAGACTGAGTGAATCCCTTCCCACAGTCTGAGCAGGTGAACGGCTTCTCTCCAGTGTGAACTCGCTGATGTATTTTGAGCTTAAATGACTGAGTGAATCCTTTCCCACAGTCTGAGCAGGTGAATGGCCTCTCACCAGAGTGAACTCGCTGATGTACCTTCAGTTCAGATGACTGAGTGAATCCCTTCCCACAGTCTGAGCAGGTGAACGGCCTCTCCCCAGTGTGAATTCGCTGATGTACCTTCAGATGGCATGACTGAGTGAACCCCTTCCCACAGTCCAAGCAGGTGAACGGCCACTCTCCAGTGTGAACTTGCTGGTGAGCCATTAGGCTGGATGACTGAGTGAATCTCTTCCCACAGACTGAGCAGGTAAATGGCCTCTCCCCAGTGTGAACTCTCTGATGTAGCTTCAGATGGCATGACCAAGTGAACCCCTTCCCACAGTCCAAGCAGGTGAACGGCCTCTCTCCAGTGTGAACTCGCTGGTGAGCCATTAGGTCAGATGACCGAGTGAATCCTTCCCCACAAATTCAGCAGATGACCAGCCTCTGCCCAGGGTTAACTGACTGATGTGTCTGCAGGTGGGAAGACTGACTGAATCCCTTCTCACACACAGAACAGGTGAATGGTCTCGTCCCTGTGTGAACTTGCTGCTGTACCTTCAGTTGAGTTGACCGACTGAATCCATTCCCACTGTCTGAGCAGATGTTTGAAATTACAGGCGTGCCAGTCGGTCAGATGATCGAGTGAATCCCTCTCCGCAGTCTGAGCAGGAAGGATGATCGAGTGAATCGCTTGCTCCTCTTCTTAAGTATCTGGACAGAGACAGCAAAACTGGTGTGTTGTGTTCGGGATTCCCGTAGACAAATTCCTTGTCATTTTTAACCTGTAAAAAGATTTACAAAATCCATCAATGTGTGTAGGACAACATTTCAGATGAGATCACTTGAGTTGTCAAGGTGTGATCTGACATCACACTGTTAAAGTGAGGTTCAACCCAAGTTGGTGAGAGAAATCATCTTGTAACTGGACACAGTGCTGGTATCTGGAATGACCATCAATTCCCTGATGCTGTTCCCGTTTCTATAAGAATCAGGCATTTCTGCCATCTCCAATTTGTACCTTGGCTGAGTTTGACTCTCTCCATTGGTATTATTCCTTGTTCCCACTGAGCTGCCTGGCCCCACAGTAACTGAAACAGTGAAGTCGGCAGTGTATTCCATGCACCCACCAGGCTCTGTGTAGAAAACTTACCCCAACATCCCGTCGGTATCTATTTCCAAGCACCTGAAAACTCTGCTCCCTCGTGTTAGACACTTCAGCCCTGGGAAAAATCCTCTGGCTATCCAGACGATCAATACCCCTCATCATCTTATACACCTAAAAAAGTTCTAAACATGAACACGGAAATTATACATTGCTTTGAGAATTTGTCAGACGTATACAATATGATGAGGGAGAAGATAGGGTAAATAAATGCAAGCAGCTTGTTCCACGGAGGTTCGGTGGGACTACAACTAGAGGTCATGGGTAAGTGGGGAAGGTGAATATTTAATGGTAACATGTGGAAAAGCTCTTTACTGAAATGGTTGTGAGAGTGTGGAATGAGATGCCAGCACAAGTGGTGAATATGATCTCAGTTTCACCGTTTAAAAGGAGTTTGGATGGGAGCCTGGATGGTAGGGGTATGGTTTTTTTTATAAAAAGGGCCCAAAGGATATTGGGAACCAAATTCACCACAACCACAAACTGTTCTTGCTGCCACCATCCAGGAAACGGTACCACAGCAACAGGCTCCGGGACATCATCTTCCACCAGGCCATCAGACTGATTAATTGCTTTCTTGACTGTCCTATATACAAACTAAACATTATAAATCAATTTCAATTACACATTGCACATTTAGACAGTAATGTAATGTAAATATTTCTACTCATCTATATGAAGGATGTACATAATAAAGTCAATTCAATTCACCATCTCCACTATCTGTTCTGTCATTCTGGCTCCCATTCCCCCTACAACTTACTTTAACCATATCAGCCCCAAACCCCACTAGCTCTAGTAAGCCTTACCACTAAGATATTAATTGCCTCTTGCTCTGTTCCCCTAACAAAGCCACTTATCAGCCCTTTGACTTTCCTCCCCCCAACAGTTTCTAAAGTGTTCCTCTTGTTATTGTGCAGGCATGGCACTGGAGTACTCTACGATGGCTATTTAATCTCATTCCCCTTCCCGATTCTCACCCAGTTTCCTGTGTCCTGCACCTTGGGTGGAACTCACCTCTCTTCATGTCATATCTTTCACCCCGTCCTACTGCTGGATGATCTGGAATTCACCATTTCAAGATCCAACACCTTAAAGTGCAGGGTTACAAACTGCAGCTGAATACACATCTTGTAGGTGAGGGCATCAGGGACACTGGAAGTCTCCCCTCCTTCCCTCCAATATTCCCTCTAATTTGTAGTAACCAGTGTGCACATGAATCGTGTACTGTTCATTTTTTACCCAGTGACAAGATGTGCACAGTGAATTTTATACAGAGAGGTATTCATTTTCACAGTTGGTAAATCACAGTCGATAGGAACTTTGAACTCCTCTGGGTTCGATCCAGTTCATCTGCACTTTCACACAATCTATGTAGCAGGCCTGTAATGGGTAACAAAGGATTTTCTCACCAAAGCTTTTACATATTGTCCATATGTGGTTTGCTTGCTAAATTACACTTTAAAAAGTCAGATTTCCAAATATCACTCCACTTCTTCCCACTTGCAAATTCTCCAGCAACTTTAGCACCACCATATGCACACAGGTATCACCAGTTTCTGGACTCTACATAAATATTTCCCCTGAACCCTCCCCCAAATGACTGAAAGTGGTGAACTGAGGGATGGCAATGCCAATGAATATGAAGGGAAGGGCAGTAGTCTGTCTCATTGGAGTCTGGCACATTTGTGATGTGAAACCACTTGTTGCCCAGGGCAAAGGTGTTTGCGATCATAATGAACCTAGAGAGAATGGTTCTCACCAGTAGAAAAGTCCAGAGCAAGAGGAGGTAGAACAAGCAACACACACAAAATGCTGGAGGAACTCAGCAGGCCAGGCAGCATCTACGGAAAAGAGTACTAATGCTGAATTCCTCCAGCATTTTGTGTGTGTTGCTTTGAATTCCAGCATCTGCAGATTTTCTCTTGTTTGTGATTGGAGGTAGAACAAAGGTGATTTTCTCAACTGCTGATGTAAAAGATTTTGTTCCCTTTCTCCGAGTTCCTAATCCTTGCATTTAGATAGCTGGAGCTCAGCTCTGTCTGAGAGATCCATCGGTTCCCATTCCCTCATCAGCCAGAAGTTCCCTGGGGCCTGTGTATGGATCGTGGGGTTGAGAGAGAGGGGAGAGAGCAGGACTGTCCGGGACTGCGGGTCACGGTGTCCGAAATTCACAGAAATTATCCCGAAGTTGGTGTTTAAGATAAAAACACGGAAAATCGCTGTTATCTATACCCGCCATTTTCAAGGCCTTCTGTGTACTGCACGCATGCGTGACACTCGGGGACGGCCTCAGCCAGACGCCTGCACATTTCATCGGCGTTTCAGCACCGGCGAAGTTTTTAACACAGGGCCTTATGGGTAATCACAGTGCTATTAAAGATTTCTGCAAGCACCGGTTCACTTTCCATAACTCAATTTTTTCGTGTGTATAGAAAAATCTGCAGCTGTTTTAACGCAGAAAGCGGCTCCCATAAACAATATACTCAATATCAACGTGTATCTAATGCCAAAGTAAAATGCAGATATAAAACATAGGAGATTCTGCAGTTGCTGGGAATACAGAGACACACACACACAAAATGCTAGAGGAACTCTGTAGTTCAAGCAGCAACTAAGCAGCGGAGTCCACAGCCTAGGCATGCTGAAAGGGCTCGGTGTAAATGTTGCCTTTTTATGCCTCTCCACAATTGCTGCCTGACTGTTGATTTCCACCAGTATGTTGCAGAAATTAACCACCTTTTTTTTTTGATCAACCAGTTTCCAAATGCTTCTAATCTTTCTTTTGTAGCTACATCCAGCTGGTCTGTTTCCTCCTTCTCCTCGTAAACTCTAGACCCCAACTCTCTCAGGAACCCAAAAGCCCTGACTCAGGCTGGCAACTCTTCGGTTTCTGACTCTGCTCCATCGAAGTTTCACTCGATAGTCTGCTGTCAGAACTTTAGAGGTGCATTGAATTGCGAGACCGGGGAGGGGGAGAGAGAGAGAGGGAGGGGGGGAGAGAGGGGGGGAGAGAGGGGGGGGAGAGAGGGGGGGGAGAGAGGGGGGGGAGAGGGGGGAGGGGGAGAGGGGGGGGGAGAGGGGGGGGAGAGAGGGGGGGAGAGAGGGGGGGAGAGAGGGGGGGAGAGAGGGGGGGAGAGAGGGGGGGAGAGAGGGGGGGAGAGAGGGGGGGAGAGAGGGGGGGAGAGAGGGGGGGGAGAGAGGGGGGGAGAGAGGGGGGGAGAGAGGGGGGGAGAGAGGGGGGGGAGAGGGGGGGAGAGGGGGGGAGGGGGGGAGGGGGGAGGGGGGAGGGGGGAGGGGGGAGGGGGAGGGGGGGAGAGGGAGGGGAGGAGAGGGGGGGAGAGGGGGGGGAGAGGGGGGGGAGAGGGGGGAGAGGGGGGAGAGGGGGGAGAGGGGGGGAGAGGGGGGGAGGAGAGGGGGGGAGGAGAGGGGGGGAGAGGGGGGGGAGAGGGGGGGAGAGGGGGGAGAGGGGGGAGAGGGGGGAGAGGGGGGAGAGGGGGGAGAGGGGGGGAGAGGGGGGGAGGGGGAGAGGGGGGAGAGGGGGGGGAGGGGGAGAGGGGGAGAGGGGGGAGGGGGGGAGAGGGGAGAGGGGGGGAGAGGGGGGAGAGGGGGGAGAGGGGGAGGGGGGGAGGGGGGGGGAGAGGGGGAGAGGGGGAGAGGGGGAGAGGGGGAGAGGGGGGGAGGGGGGGAGGGGGGGGAGAGGGGGGAGAGGGGGGAGAGGGGGGAGAGGGAGAGGGGGAGAGAGAGAGGGGGAGAGAGAGAGGGGGAGAGAGAGAGGGGGAGAGAGAGTGGGGAGAGAGAGTGGGGGAGAGAGAGTGGGGGAGAGAGAGTGGGGGAGAGAGAGTGGGGGAGAGAGAGTGGGGGAGAGAGAGAGGGGGAGAGAGAGAGGGGGAGAGAGAGAGGGGGAGAGAGAGAGGGGGAGAGAGAGAGGGGGAGAGAGAGAGGGGGAGAGAGAGAGGGGGAGAGAGAGAGGGGGAGAGAGAGAGGGGGAGAGAGAGAGGGAGTCAAAACCACAGTGAGCTCATCGTCTTGTTCAGCCGGAGAAAATCATGCAGGGAATTCATGCAGGTGTATAAGATGATGAAAGGCATTGGTCGTGTGGATAGTCAGAGGTTTTCTCCCAGGGCTGAAACCGCTAACACGAGGGGGAATAGGTTTAACCTGCTTGGAAGTACATACAGAGGAGATGTCAGAGCCAAGTTTTTTAAGCAAAGAATGCTGTGTGTGCGGAATGCACTGCCAGCGACGGTGGTAGAAGCGGATACAATAGGGTCTTTTAAGAGACCCTTAGATAGGCACATGGGGCTTAGGAAAATAGGTGGCTATGTGGTAGGGTAATTCTAGGCTGTTTCTAGAGTAAGATAAATGGTCGGAACAGCAATGTGGGACAAAGTATCTGTAACGTGTTATCGATTTCTATGTTTTGATGAAATTTATGGGAAACCTCCTATCCCACGGAGTGGTGATTAATTGCAACCTGTCATCTCAGGGAGAGTGAGAGGGGAACGGGAGGGGTAGATTTTGATATACTGATATGGAACAGAAACATGAGCAGGGACTAGATGGGCCGAGTGGCCTTTCTAGTGTACATAGTGATTGTGGTAGAGACAGTAAGTACCTGAGACACGGGATTTGATACCGAACTGATTTATCATTCACAGATCCACAATATTAAACACCAGTCTAGTTTAAGGCTAACATCAGCAGAACAGACTCCCCCAATGCTCAGTGACCAGGGGTCAGTCCTGGGTGTGATGAGCAGCCGCAAGAACTGCAGACTCTGACAGTAACAGTCCCTCATGGAACCTGCAGCTGCCTTCAGTCATCATGATGGTTAAACATTTAACACGGAGCTGATTTGAACTTCCTCCCTGATGTAGGAGCGCTCAGACCGAAGATGTAGGGGAGAAGGAAAAAAAAGAGATAATAAAGTTGTTCGCACAGATAGGGATAAACAGAGAGGAAGAGGTGGAGAGTTTCTTAAATGCATCTATTTTAATGCTAGGAGCATTGTAAGAAAGGTAGATGAGCTTAGAGCATGGATTGATAACTGGAAATATGATGTTGTATTTATTAGAGAAACATGATTGCAGGAGTGGTGTGATGGGCAACTAAATATTCCTGGATTTCATTGCTTCAGGTGTGATTGGATTGGAGGGGCAGGTGTTGCATTGCTTGTCTGAGAAAATATTATAGCAGTGCTTTGACAGGACAGATTAGAGGGCTCATCTAGGGAGCATTTTTCGGTGGAATTGAGGAATGGGAAAGGTGTAGTGGGGTTGTATCATAGACCACCTAATCGGGAGTGAGAATTGGAGGAGCAAATTTGTAAGGAGATAGCAGATACTTGCAGTAAGCACAAGGTTGTGATTGTGGGAGATTTTAATATTCCACACAGAGAAACATCAAAAATAGATGCAGGAGTAGGCCAAAGGGAATAATGTCACATTTATCCACGTTAAATTGCAACTGCCTTGAATTTGGCCACTCATCTAACCTATCCAAGTCACCCTGCATCCTCCTCACAGCTAACACTGCCGCCCAGCTTCGTGTCATCCGCAATCTTGGAGATCTTGCATTTAATTCCCTCATCTAAATCAGTAATATATATTGTAAACAACTGGGGTCCCAGCACTGAGCCTTGCAGTACCCCACTGCTGACTGCCTGCCAATCTGAAAAGGTCCTGTTTATTCCCACTCTTTTCTTCCTGTTTGCCAACCAATTCTCTATCCACATCAATACCACACCCCCAGTACCGTGTGCTTAAGTTTGCACATTAATCTCCTGTGTGGGACCTTGTCAAAAGCCTTTTGAAAATCCCAATATACCACATCCACTGGTTCTCCCCTATCCACTCTACTAGTTACTAATTACTCTTCAAAAAATTCTATAAGATTCATCAGACATGATTTTCCTTTCACAAATCCATGCTGACTTTGTCGGATGATTTCACCTCTTTCCAAATGTGCTATTATCACATCTTTGATAACCGATTCTAGCACTTTCCCCACAACCGATGTCAGGCGAACCGGTCTATAATTCCCCCATTTCTCTCTCCCTGCTTTTTTGAAAAGTGGGGTTACATTAGCCACCCTCCAATCCTCAGGAACTAATTCAGAATCTAAGGAGTTTTGAAAAATTATCACTACTGCATTCATTATTTCTTGGGCTACTTCCTTAAGCACACTGGGATGCAGACCATCTTGCCCTGGGGATTTATCTGCCTTTAATCCCTTCAATTTACCTAACACAACTTCCCTACTAACATGTATTTCCCTCAGTTCCTCCATCTCGGTCCTGTACTAATTCCATTAGATTATTTATGTCCTCCTTAGTGAAGACAGAACCAAAGTAATTATTCACTTGGTCTGCCATGTGCTTGTTCCCCATGATCAATTCACCTTGTTTCTGACTGTAAGGGACCTACATTTGTCTTAACTAATCTTTTACTTTTCACATATCTATAAAAGATTTACAGTCAGTTTTTATGTTCTCTGCCAGCTTTCTTTTATAATCTTTTTTCCCTTTCCTAATTAGGCCCTTTGACCTCCTCTGCTGGACTCTGAATTTCTTCCAGTTCTCAGGAATGCCACTTTTTCTGGCTATTTTACTATCCCTAATTTCCCTTGTCAGCCACGGGTGTACTACCTTCCCTGGTTTGTTCTTTTGCCAAACTGGGATGAACACTTGTTGTAGTTCATCCATGCAATCTTTAAATGCTTGCCGTTGCATATCCACAATCAACCCTTTAAGTATCATTTGCCAGTCTATCTTTGCTAATTCACGTCTCATACCTTCAAAGTTACCCTTCTTTAAGTTCAGAACCTTTGTTTCTGAATTAACTATGTCACTCTCCATCTTAATGAAGAATTCCACCATACTATGGTCACTCTTACCAAGGGGCCTCGCATGACAAAATTGCTAACTAACCCTTCCTCATTGCTCAATACCCAATCTAGAATGGCCTGCTCTCTAGTTGTTTCCTCGACATGTTGGTTCAGAAAACCATTCCGCACACATTCCAAGAAATCCTCTTCCTTAACACCCTTACCAATTCAGTTCACCCAATCTATATGTAGATTAAAGCCACCATTACAACTGCTGTTCCTTTATTTTACGCATCTCTAATTTCCTGTTTGATGCCATCCGCAACCTCACTAGTACTGTTAGGTGGCCTGTAAACTACTCCCACCTGCGTTTTATGCCCTTTAGTGTTATGCAGCTCTACCCATATTGATTCCACATCCTCCAGGCTAATGTCCTTCCTTTCTATTGTGTTAATCTCCTCTCTAACCAGCAACGCTACCCCACCCCCTTTTCTTTCCTGTCTGTCGCTCCTGCATATTGAATATCCCTGGATGTTGAGCTCCCATCCTTGGTCACCCTGGAGCCATGTCTCTGTGATTCCAACTATATCATATACATTAATAAGTATCTGCACATTCAATTCATCCACCTTGTTACAAATGCTCCTTTCAGTGACACACAAAGCCTTCAGGCTTGTTTTTACCACACTCTTAGCCCTTATACACTTATGTTGAAAAGTGGCCCTTTTGATTTTTGCCCTGGACTTGCCTGCCTGCCACTTTTACTTTTCACCTTACAACTTTTTGCTTCTAGTCTCATTTTGCACCCCTCTGTCTCTCTGCACTTGTTCCCACCCCCCCTGCCACATTAGTTTAAACCCTCCTGAACAGCATTAGCAAACGCTCCCCCTAGGACTTGGAGGAGGGACAGCCCTCAGTGATTCCTGTGTATGCTCCCTGGAAGCCTCAAGAAATGATAATGATCATGAATCAGGCCCCAGATAGAAAAGAAAAACCAGCACAGTTTGCTCAGTGTGTCCACAGTACTATGCATATGTTTAATGCGACTTGGCAAGATTTATTCAGTCTCTGCTGCATGACTCTCTCAGCTGATAAAGGGCAGAAATGGAAGGCAGAATTGCGATATCAATCCTATCATGTGTTACAGGCAGGAAACCATAATGAGAATGAACAGACAGACCAGATCATTCAAGCCTTGGAAAGGGCACTCCAGCAATCTGTAAACATCACTAAAGTACTTGAATGCAAACCTAACCCTGGGGAATCGGGACCAGACTATTGGGAGTGATTTGTGGCCTGCTACAGCACCTTCGCAGGAGACCAAGCCTTTAATGATGGGAATCTGTCCCCCCAGTTCAATGCCCTACTGCTCCAATGCTTACCAATGCTCCAATGAGTTAGTCAAAATCATTAAAACAAATAATATGGATTGGCTTGACAATGACCGAAATCAAACATGACGAGCTTTGACATATTACTGAGACCTGACTTTTGAACCTCGATCAACACCGAAGGGAAATAATATTAAAGGTGAATATTTTCAGCGGGAAGAAGGATGCGAATGGGCTATATCTAGGGAACAGAAATGGGAACAAAATCCTACCAAGGGACAGGTGGGGACAACAACCTGTTTAGAAATGGACAAGCAAGCATGCTTCCTACTGTGAGTACCACCCCTCAGGAAGAGCCCAGTGTAATATTGACAGGTGCTGGAATTTCAATTCCATTTATGACTGATGTGGGGGCAACCACAACCACTCTCAAACAGGAAACAGTATCGGAAAAGGGATTCCAGCAATCAGACGCTACAATCACTCTGTCAGGGTTCAAAGGTACGGAACATACGTACTCATGTGCCCAGAAACTGCAGGTGGAATTCCAGGGGAACCAGTGTGAGGTTTCAGTTACTGTCACCAGCAGACGGGGGTGTAATCTCGTAGGGAGAGACTTGCTCTGTCCATTGGAAGTTGAGATTCTATGCTCGGACAAGGATATCATGCTGGAACTGTGAACAATTAATAGCTTCCTCTGACCACCCAGTGGTGGGCACTTTATCTGGACTTCAGTACACTTGAACCCCTTCTGCCAGCAGCCAGCTCTCATGTGACTCTGTGCTATGACCCTACGTGGTGCTCACCTGAGGAAACCCCTCGAGGGACAGAAGTTCCCAGTCACGGTGATTGGAGAGGATAAAGGAAGAGACGGCATTGCATTTCTGGCAGAGGTTCCAGATTTCTTTTGGCGATAGACAGGATTGGTGGTTCCCCATACCACCGTTAGGGTTTGCCCTGGGTTCAAGGTAAAGAGCCGAGGGCTCCTTGCCTACACCCTGATGTAACAAGCCTCCAGCACCGAGGGAGACTGGCAAGACTTGATCGTGGTCCAACTCCAATATGGGAAGGAGTCTGAGGTGAAAACGGGACATCTGGTGAGACACTCTTTTAATAGTGACCAAACCCAAGACGTTGTACCCCATCTATGGGCACAGTCCATGAAGTCAGCCCTCCTGTCTGGATCACAGAGAAAGAAAGACAGACTCTCCCATCCATTCCGCAATATCCCCACTAGCCCGTCCAGATCACTGGGAAAGAAGGACAGACTCTCCCATCCATTCTGCAATACCGCCTCTAGGCTGAGGCAACATTTTATGAGGATGGAAACTCTTTTGTGGATCCAGCAGGAAAGTAATATTCTGACTATGCGATAGTGATGGACGGTGAAGTACGACTTCCTTTACAGGTGGATCTTTCTCGTGTCTACAAGTTGATTTTATTGAATTGCCGAGAGTACATTGCGATAGATACTGCTTAGTTATTATAGATCTGTTCAGTTGATGGATTGAAGCTTTAGCAACTACCATTAATACTGCTGTGACAGTTGTGAAGGTATTATTACGGGAAATAATTCCCAGGTATAAGCCGGAGATGCTGAGTTCAACAATGGCCCACACTTTATGGTGAAAGTAAATGAAGGAGTATGTAGCAAACTAGCTATCCAGCAACAATTCCACTGTGTACACCATCCACGGGCCGCTGGCAGAGTGGAAAGAGCCAATGACACTCTGAAGAGTAAACTAGCCAGACTAACAGCGGAGACTGGACTCACTTGGTTGAAGGTCCTACCATTAGCCCGATTCCACATGAGGGTTACCTCACAGGGGAAAACAGGGTTGTCACCAGCTGAAATCATTTCCGGACGACCCACGAGGACACCCTGGGAACAAAGTCTCAGGATTAAAGGCAAGGTGAATAAGAATAAGGAACCTTGGATTTTGATGGATATTGGAACTCTGATGAAGAAGAGAGAGATGTATGACATGTATAAGAAACAGGGAGCAAATAAGGTACTTGAGGAGTATAAAAAGTGCAAAAAAATACTTACGTAAGGAATCAGGAGGGCTGAAAGAAGACATGAGGTGGCGTTGGCATTCAAGGTGAAGGATAGTAAGAGCTTCCACAGGTATATTAATAGCAAAAGGATAGTTAAGTGATAAAATTGGTCATCTTGAAGATCAGAGTGGTCGACTATGCATGGAACCAAAAGAAATTGGGGAGATGTTAAATGGTTTTTTTGTGTCTGAATTTACTAAGAAAACTGGCATGGAGTCAATGGAAATAAGGCAAACAAGTATTTACATCATGGAACCTATACAGATAGAAGAGGAGGAGGTGCTTGCTACCTTGAGGCGAGAAGATAAATATCCAGGAACTGACAGGGTATTCCCTCGGACCCTGAAGGAGACTAATGTTGAAATTGCTGGTACCCTGGTAGATATATTTAAATGTCATTATCTACGGGTTAGGTGCCAGAGATTTGGAGGATAGCTCATGCTGTTCTGTTGTTTAAAGCAGGCTCTAAAAGTAATCCAGGAAATCATAGGCTTGAAAGTTTGATGCAGGTCATGGGTAAATTATTAGAAGGAGTACTAAGAGACAGGATCGACAATTATTTAGATAGTCAGGGACTTATTAGGGAGAGTCAACACGGCTTTGTGCATGGTAAGTCACGTTTAACAAATATATTAGAGATTTTCAAGGTGGTTACAAGGAAAGTGGATGAAGGCAAGGCAGTGGATGTTGTCTACATGGACCTTTGACAAGGTCCCGCATGGGAGGTTAGTTAGGAAGATTCAGCCACGAGGTATACATGGTGAGGTAGTAAATTTGATTGGGAATTGAGAATGGGAGAAGCCAGAGAGTGGTAGTGGAGGATTGCTACTCTGACTGGAGGCCTGTGACTGGTGGTGTGCCACAGGGATCAGTGCTGGGTCCACTGTTATTTGTCATCTATATCAATGATCAGGATAATAATTTGGCAAATTGGATCAGCAAATTTGTTGATGATTCAAAGATTGGAGGTGTAGTGCACAGCAGGAAGGTTTTCAAAGCTTGCAGAGGGATCTGAACCAGCTGGAAAAATGGACGATGGAGTTAAATATAGACAAGTGTGAGGTATTGCACTTCGGAAGGTCAAACCAACGTAGAACATACAAGGAAAATGGTAGGGCACTAAGGAGTGCACTAGAACAGAGGGATCTAGGAATACTGATAGAAAATTCCCTAAAAGTGGCATCACATGTAGATAGTGTAGTAAAAGGAGCTTTTGGTATTGTGCTGTCTTTACGACAGTTATTTAGTTTATAATATTTTCGCTTAATAATTCATTCGATAGTATTTTCTAATTAGAATTAGAAGTGTTTAAAGTATATTCATTGCATGTAAAATATATCGGCATGCGATGATGTCACATCCGGTTTCGCCGCGTCTTGTGGGAAAGTACCGGTTTGAAATTAACGCGAGGTTGGGGGCTCACCACGAGGCTCACCTGAGCAGAAGTTGTTTTGCAGGCATGAGAAATCACAGTGAGAGCAACGCTGTAAGTTAATAGATAATCGATATATTGAACTAAGATGTTAATGCTGATCCTGTTAAAAGTAACGACGGTCGATAATGTTTATGCTTTCGTTAGTTAAAGAGTTGCGGATAGTTTGCATTGAAGTGTATTTAAAGTAGTCAATGGAGCAGGTAAACTCTGCCTGTATACTGAACCTTAGTGTAATGTAGTTATAGTCACCTTTGCAAGTATTTACAATTGAAATGTGATATTAAGGAAGAAACAAATACTGTATCAATCTTGTATTGTTTTATCAACAGTTTTCACCATATGTTAATGTGAAGAGTGAACAGTAAATGGTTAATCTTACTGCGATCTGGTTTCATTCACTGTGGTTTATCTCGACATTGAATTCGGCGTTATTAGTACACCCGAAGGAGAACGTGACAGTGAAAAAGCGGCATTATCAGGTGTTTCAAGTGCTGCAATGTCAGCTCGATCCAGCATCAAGTCGACACCGCCCCGCGACAAGGACGGTAGAACGACATCAAGTAAGCCCACCCAGGTGTTATCAGGTGTTTCAAGTGCTGCAATGTCAGCTCGATCCAGCATCAAGTCGACACCGCCCCGCGACAAGGACGGTAGACCGACATCAAGTAAGCCCACCCAGGTGTTATCAGGTGTTTCAAGTGCTGCAATGTCAGCTCGATCCAGCATCAAGTCGATGGCGCCCAGCGACAAGGGCAGTAGAGCGACATCAAGTAAGTCCACCCAGGCAAGAGCCAAGGCATTAGCTGCCAAGGTGCGACTGCGTTACGCCAGACAAGAAGCAGTTTTGAAAATGGAACAGGCCACCAGAGAAGCCGAAATCCAGAAAGAAAAGGCTGCCAGAGAAGCCGAAATCCAGAAGGAAAGGGCCGCCAGACAAAGTGAAGCGGCCACCAGTGAAGCCGAAACCCAGAAGGAATGGGCCACCCAAGAAGCTGAAACCCAGTTGGAAATGACAAAAATATCGACAGAGTTGCAAGTGCTGCAGCTAGAAAGAGAAGGAGAAGCTGCCAAGGCGGAAGCAGAGTACATAGAAGAAGCTGAAGGGACGCATGATCTGACCGAAGTAAGATCTACTTTAGAAAGGACCAGATTGGAACGCACAAGCGACTATGTCCGATCTCAAATAGACAGGCAGGCTCGTCCTTCCTCTCCATATGTATTCGATAACTTCCCAAGATACAAGGAAGACAACTTACCCTTGCGACTCTGCGATGAAGTCAAGAATGAAAGAGCTGACATCCAATACTTCTCGACACCAAACTTACAAGGTTTGATGCGAAGAGATGCAGAGGTCGAATCCAGGACGGCAAATTCCATAAGAAACGTACGCTCTCAGTCATATAGGCACCAACGTACTTCTCCAGCCCGCATGCCGCTTACAAGTGATCCCGTGATGCAGTATTTAGCACGACGGGATCTTGTCACTTCGGAACTGTACCAGTTTGACGATAAACCTGAAAATTACCGTGCATGGTACTCCACATTCACCAACGCTATCGACGGAGTGTAGCTCAGAGCAACCCAAGAGTTGGACCTTATGGCGAAATGGCTGGGAAAAGAATCACGCGAACAGGTGAGACGCATACGTTCAGTGTACATCAACAAACCCGAGCTAGCTTTAAGCAAAGCGTGGGAGAGACTTCGGGAGGGCTATGGGGCCCCCGAAAATATTGAAGCGGCGCTATATCGACGTCTGGAAAACTTTCCTAAGATGACAGCCAAAGATCACTTTAAAGTTAAGAGAATTCGGAGATTTACTCATGGAGATCCAAGGCACCAAAGAAGACGGCTACTCAGCTGGTCTAGTATACCTAGATACTCCATCCGGGATTAGACAAGTCGTGGACAAACTTCCATTTGGGCTGCAGGACAGGTGGCTGTCCGTTGCTTTAGAATACAAGGTAAACCACGATGATCGATTTCCTCCCTTTAAGCTCCTCACTAGGTTTGTGTGCTGGGAGGCAAGGAAGAGAAACAACCCTAGCCTCGCGGGTCCAGGAAGCAGTACGATTTACACCAAGCCAGGTAGATCCTCTTCGAATGTTTTCAACATTGATAAACCCGCCTCACTGCTCAAGACTGAAGCCCTTACAACTAACAACGACCCTAGCAAGGATTGTCCACCGCAAACCGACAACGCTCCTTCACCCACACAACAGGACAGCGGGGAGGGAGAGGCTCACTCCAGGACAACAATTGTCAGCTCGAACTGTACAGAAGTTTGCGGTCAAGCTCAGTCAAGCCGTTCTTGTTCCAAGATCTGCCTCACTAAGGTGTACCCTAAAGGAGCCAAAGACAAGGCCATCAAAGCCTATGCGATTCTGGATGATCAGAGCAATCGCTCACTAGTCAGTCCAGAGTTCTTTAAATTGTTCAACATTGAGAGTGAGCAGTTCCCATACTACCTCAAAACTTGCTCAGGCAACATGGAAACCCAAGGAAGGAAGGCAGAAGGCATCCAGATCGAGTTCCTGGATGGTAAAGTCGTCATCTGTCTCCCTCCGCTCTTACAGTGCAATGGAATCATGAATAACTGCACTGAGATCCCCACACAAAGTGCGGCGCTACACCAGCCACATCTCCACCACATCGCCAAACACATCCCAGAACTGGATCCAAAAGCGGAAATACTCCTGCTATTAGGAAGAGATGTAATCCGGGTGCACAAGGTTAGGCAGCAGGTCAATGGACCACACGACGCCCCCTTTGCGCAACGCTTGGATCTAGGCTGGGTGGTGATAGGAAGGGTGTGCCCTGAAGACGTACACAAACCGATGGTTAAAACACTCAAGACCAATGTGCTAGAGAGTGGCCGCCATTCAATCTTTCAACCCTGCCCGAGTGTCCCGTGCATTACGGAAGCACAACAAGACGTTAACAAGCGTAAAGTAACTGACGAGACGTTAGGTCAGTCAGTTTTCATTCAAACCGAGCACGGAAACAAACTTGCACAATCAGCTCAAGATGCCATTTCTTTAAAAACAAAGGACACCAAGGTCTTCAGAGATGAAGCAAATAATGGGGTTGCCCCATTGCCTTTCAGAGAACCACGCCAGCGCTCACCAGATAACAAAGAGCAGGCAGTCAAACGGTTCACGTCCTTACGGAAAACCCGGAAAAGGAAACCTGAGATGCAGCAACGCACCGGATTGACCCATGAGGTACTGTGCACCCTAATGGCAGAGGTCACAGCCATTATAAACTCACAACCACTCCTGCCTGTGTCCTCTGACCCAGAAAACCCCTACATACTTTCGCCATCAACGCTCCTTACGCAGAAGGCAGGAGCTCCCCCTCCACCAGGAGGCTTCTCAGACGAGGATTTCTACACAAAGCAATGGAGACAAGTCCAGGCTCTGGCAAATCAGTTCTGGTCTTGCTGGAGACAGGAATATCTACCCTTGTTGCAACACAGACAAAAGTGGACAGAACCCCGCAGGAATCTTCAAGTTGGAGACTTAGTCCTGCTCAGGGACAAGCAAATCACCCACAACAGCTGGCCAATGGCCAGAATCACTGCTACATTCCCTAGCAGGGATGGACATGTCAGGAAGATCGAATTGAAGACTACCGACCAAGGCGATGTGAAAATTTACCAAAGGCCAGTTACAGAAGTTATTCTACTACCTAATGACTGATTAAGAGACTAAGTTTTGTACTCTGTTCATTATGACCTTACGAAGGTCAAGCGGGGAGTGTGCTGTCTTTATGACAGTTATTTAGTTTATAATATTTTCGCTTAGTAATTCATTCGATAGTATTTTCTAGTTAGAATTAGAAGTGTTTAAAGTATATTCATTGCATGTAAAATATATCGGCATGCGATGACGTCACATCTGGTTTCGCCGCGTCTTGTGGGAAAGTACCGGTTTGAAATTAACGCGAGGGTGGGGGCTCACCACGAGGCACACCTGAGCAGAAGTTGTTTTGCAGGCATGAGAAATCACAGTGAGAGCAACGCTGTAAGTTAATAGATAATCGATATATTGAACTAAGATGTTAATGCTGATCCTGTTAAAAGTAACGACGGTCGATAATGTTTATGCTTTCGTTAGTTAAAGAGTTGCGGATAGTTTGCATTGAAGTGTTTTTAAAGTAGTCAATGGAGCAGGTAAACTCTGCCTGTATACTGCATCTTAGTGTAATGTAGTTATAGTCACCTTTGCAAGTATTTACAATTGAAATGTGAGATTAAGGAAGGAACAAATACTGTATCAATCTTGTATTGTTTTATCAACAGTTTTCACCATATGTTAATGTGAAGAGTGAACAGTAAATGGTTAATCTTACTGCGATCTGGTTTCATTCACTGTGGTTTATCTCGACGTTGAATTCGGCGTTCCGTTACACCCGAAGGAGAACGTGACAGGTATATTGGCCTTTATAAATCAAAGTACTGAGTATATGAGTTGGGATGTAATGGTGAGGTTGTATATTGCATTTGTGAGGGGGAATTTGTAGTATTGTGTGCAGTTTTGGTCACCGAATTACAGGAAGATTATTAATAAGGTCGAAAGAGTGCAGAGAAGGTTTACAAAGATGTTGCCGGGACTTGAGAAACTGAGCTACAGAGAAAGGTTGAATAGTTTAGGACTTTATTCCCTGGAGCGTAGGAGAATGAGGGGTGATTTGATAGAGGTGTATAAAATTATGATGGGTATAGATAGAGTGAATGCAAGCAGGCTTTTTCCACTGAGGCCAGGGGAGAAAAAAACCCAGAGGACATGGGTTAAGGGTGAAGGGCGAAAAGTTTAAAGGGAATATTGGAGGTGGGGGGGGGGGGGTCTTCTTCACAACTGGGTCTGACAGAGGCATAACTGTTCCTCTGGGCACATTCTGTCTCACTCCCAACTATTTTGTACCTTCCTTTGCACAGGTATGTAATGTCTAAAGGACCAGTGTTTGAGTAAATGAGACTCACCAACTTTCTCCTGATTGAATCACTGGAATCTCCGAGTCAGACGGGTTCTCTCCAGTCGGTGCTCTCAATCCTCGGGCTGTTTCACTTGTTGCTGTTCCCTCGTCTTCAGTCGTGGTTTTTCTTCCAATAAATCTCTCACTGCAGGTCTAACTTTAACATGAAAGATAATGAAGCACATTAACAATACAAAGGAGGACCAAACATTTCTGCTTAATGTTAGTAGAAACAAAACTCACTGGAATTTAAACGTTGAAGGCAAATATAATGATCTCAGTGAACAATCTTTTATTGTCCCTCACATGAAATAGACAATATGGGATAAGAAGGAGCCATCATTCAGTCATGGTAAGACATACGACACAGGAACAGAATCCGGTGATTCGATCCATCTGGTCTGCCCACCATTCAACCATGGCTGATGTTTATTCCAAAACCAAATTCCTGTCTTGCTCCTGTAACCCTGAATCTACTTAGCAATCGTGAGTATATTAATCTCTGTCATAAATATACCCAAATGGCAGCCTCACTCAGACTCTGTGGCATCAAATTCCACAGATCAGACATCTTTTTGGCAAAAAAAAATTCTCAACTGAATTTTCACAGGAAGCACCTTTATTCTGAGACAGTGCTGTCAGATCACAGACTCTCTATCCAATGGAAACATCCTCTCCATGTCCAGTGTATCCAGGCTTTTCAGCATTCGGTAGGTTTACTTAACCATACATCCCTCCACCACCCACACCGTCCCTCTGAACTCCATCGAGCACAGGTCCAGAACCATCAAATGCTCCTCATACATAAAGCCGATCATTCCTGAGATTATTCATGTGAACCTCATTAGCAACAACTGTACCGGACACATTTCCAGGAATAACAGACAAAATGGTTCCAGGATAATTTACAAGGACAAGTTGTGCTTCCTTTACTGTTATACTATCACTCCATTTCCACACTAAAACAGCACCATTTCAGGAAGTTTGTATTACAGATCCTGTCTTGTCTATACTGGACCGACCGCCGTCGCTGGACTATAAACTTGCAGGAGTAATGTGTGGCTCAGCTCTACTGCGTGGAGCTGAGGCTGAAACCATTCTCCCCCGAGACTTCCCAGTCCCTCGGTAAAGCAGGCAGTGAAATCAAAGATCCCCACAACCTGGGACGTTCTCCTTTCTCACCCACCCCAGTCCGGGAGAAGACACAACAGCCATAAAGCTCCAATTCAAACGCGAGGAGCCTCAGGAAGCGAGACGAGTTCGGGGAAGTTAATGGGACGCAGTGGCCAAAATCACACCACGTGATCTGGCATCACAAAGCGGAGGGCGGGCGAATCTGCGGCATACAGCCTCACGTGACCTGTCGGCGGGACTTCCATTTCAATTCTGCAGAAACAGACAGCCTGGGCTCCTGGTTTGTATCGTTCAAAGCAGATTAAGTGAAGTCGACACATTTCTGACGAGCCCAGATAGCTGGAAAACAAATGAGTTCCTGGCCCTCAGTTCGGGGCTCACGGCCAACATCGGATCTCCCCACTCGGGATCGGTCTCAATACTCACCGATGGGAAAGTGATATCTTCGGCCCGCAGACAGTGATCCCGACGGAAGAGACGAAAGTCTTTCCCGAACACACAGCCGACCCACTTCAGCTCTGAGCGGAGAGGAAAACACCGTCCACCCGGAGACTGTGAACATGCGCGAAGGGATTGTTACATCATCGGGAGGCGGGGACGCGCAGGTGCTGCCAATCTACGGTTAAATGGGAGGGGCAAACGGGATCACGTGTCAGGATTGGTGACACCTCCCCCCCTCCCCCCAGGCAGAGACTCCAACTACACATTAGTCTGTGGAAAGAAGCAAACCTGCCGCTCACATCTCATCTCACCTTAAATGTATTAGACATTTTAACACCCAGGAAAAATATATCGTCTATCCACTCTATCTATTCCTCTCGTAATCTTATAAACGTCAATCCAGTCTCACCCCAGCCTGCGCCGCTCTGGAGAAAACAACACAAGTTTGTCCAGCCTCTCGTTATAGCTCATGCCCTCTAATCCAGGCAGTGTCCTGGTAAACCTCTTCTGCGCCCTCTCCAAAGCCCCGACATCCTTCCGAGAATGGGGGCGACCAGAACTGTGTGAAACACTCCAGATGTGGTCTAACTAGTTTTATAAAACTGTGTTACGAGCTGCAACGTTTTAGAAACGAACCAGCAGCAACAGAGTTCACAGCGGAGTCTGGTTTTGATGTTAAAACCATTCTCTTTATTAGTGTATAGTAACTTAATGAAATAAAGGAAAGTTGACAGTGTTAAGTGTATATATGTGTAAATGTAATTCCCAGACTATCGAGCCAGAGGGGACAAAGCTTAGATTCCTGAGATGGTAAAGTAGGAATGTTCAGTAATACACGGAATGATGGGACAGAGATATTTGTGATCCAGGGTGAAACGTAGAGAAAAGGCCATTACTTCAAAATAATCGCCGTCGAAGTTCTTATCCGTTGAATCCGTCCACAGACGAGTTATCAGCGAAAGTGACCTGTCACAGGAATACCGTTTTCCAGGGGTTGCCACACAACATGCCCAGGCAAGGGTTAACACAAGATATTCCATAACCCACTCCTATTGATTATACGAAGTGACAGCCACAGACGTTCTTTGTGGTTCCGTGTACCGATGATCAACCCACTCTTGTGGGCAGAGGAGAGTTCCAATCCTCAGCTGCGACTAACTGAAGCGATCAGCTTTTCCAGTCTCTCTCTCTCTCTCTCTCTCTCTTTAGACTGGCCGACTGCCTGTCTGCAGATCGCTCTCTCTCTCTCTCTTTTATGGTTCAGTCCACAGTCAGCGCTGTCAGCCTGTGACTGACGTCATAGTCCCGCCTCCTTGGGGTCTGAGATCCCTCTGATCATCGACACTGTTCAGGGTTTTGCATTTAACAGTGTACTGTCGCATACATTCGACCTACCGAGCTGCCAAGATGATCATCACTAATCAAATCTCACTGAGATTTCTCAGGTCCTGTTGAATTTATTGACAAGTGCACCAATACGGGAAGGTACAGGTACAGAGAAACACTGACTTGTGGCAGCATCACAGGCAAGTACATTCAGATAACACACGGAACACATACGATTCTCTGTCAGTAACAATCTGTAAATATGTTTTAAGTCATTAGCGATGTATAAAATACATTGTGTCATGACAAATATTAAAATGTGCATTTTGTCTCAATAACAGACATGGAAATGTTGAATTTGGTCCCTGTCTCCATTCCTCCTGTAATCCACAACCAGCTCCTTTGTTTTTGTCACAATGAGGGAGAGGTTGTTTTCTTGACACCACTGTGTCGGGGTGATGACTTCTTCTCTGTCGGCTGCCTCATTATTATTTGAGATTAGGCCAGTCAGTGTAGTGTCGTCAGCAAATTTAGTTAGCAGATTGGAGCTGCGGGTGGCGACACAACTCATGGTTGCACAGAGTAAAGGAGGGAGGAAGAAGACAACCCTGTGGGGTATGTGTGCTGAGGGTCAGAGAGAGAGGTGAGAGAGCCCACTCTTACCACCTGCCGGCTATCTGACAGGAAATCCAGGATCCAGCTACACAAGGCAGGGTGAAGGCCGAGGTCTCTGAGCTTCTTGTCGATACTTCACGCCTTGGTATGGCTACTGCTCTGCCCATGACTGCAAGGAACTGCAGAGAACTTTGGAGAGCAGTGAACATCAGAGAAACAAGCCTCCACTCCATGGACTCTCCCTACACTCCCCCTCCCTCGAAAAGCAGGCCACGTACTCAAGGACCCTCACAACCTGGACATCCTCGCTGCAAATCCGCTCCCGCATCGGGGAAGAGATACAAAAGCCTGACAGCGCGAACCACCCGGCTCAAGGACGGTTTCCTGTCTGTGGTTATAAGCCAAATGAATGATAAAATGGACTCGGCCTCACAATGTAACTCGACGTGACCCTGCACCATATGTCTATCTGCACTGCACTTTCTCTGCAGCTATAATGCTTTGTTACATTGTTGTCTTGTCATTTTCATTTTTCATTTTTAGAATTTTTTTTACTAGTACATAATCTTCTACAGCTACAGAATGAAACAAGACTTCAATAGATTAATATGTATATAATTAATAAAGTTGAAGGAAAAAACTAATCGTAAAATATAAAAATGGAAATTATATATAGGAAAAGGAAGGAAATAAAGAACCCCATCTAACTAGGGGGGACCCACGAACAACAAAAAAGGGAAAAAACCCATTAGGAATCAACCCCCCGGAGCAATACGTTTAACCATCATCTAAATATAAAATAGAATCATCAACCGCCATTTCATATTTATAATAAAATAAATTGGAAGGAAACCATATAGCATATTACAAATTAAATGATAATATTTGGCAAAGAACTCTATCTTCTCTCAAAATCGAATCGAGGATCAAAAGTTCTCCTATTTTTTTTCAAACTAAGACATAAGATTCCTTGAGAAAACCATTCAATTAATGCAAGGGAAGAAGTATCTTTGTATCTTAATAAAATAGCTCTTCTTGTCAATAGTGTAACAAATGCAATTACATGTTGATCTGAAGATGAAAATACCCTGAATATGATGTGGAACTATACCAAATAGAACAGTCAGTCTATTAGGTTGTAAATTCATTTTCAGAGCTTTAGATCTTGTTGGAAATAAAGACTTCCAAAACGATTTTAATGATGAACATGCCAGAACATATGTGACAAAGTAGCTACTTCAGTTTTATATATATCACAGCATTTGTCTATACTAGGAAATATTTTAGATAGTTTCTCCTTTGTTAAATAATAACGGTGAACAATGTTAAATTGAATTAAACAATGGAATATAGAAGAACAATTTCCGTTTTTCAAAACTCGAAGCCAATCTTCATTAACAAAGATCATATGAAGTTCTCTCTCCCAATCTTGTTTAATCTTTAGTGATATGTTCTCATTTGTAACAAAAATAAGTTATACATTCTGCCAATGGAAACTTTCTCTAAGGGATTCAATTTCAAAATGGTATCTAACAAATCAGATTCTTGTAAATATGGAAACTTAGGTAAGCATTGTTGTAAAAAATGTCGAAACTGAACATATTCCAAAAAATGTGTATGAGCGAGAGAAATTTTGTCAATTAGCCCTTCAAAGGTCATCAATCGACCATCACAAAATAAATCTCTAAAAGAATGGATCCCTTTATTGTTCCATAGGAGAAAAATGGGGTCAGTTGTTGAAGGTATAAATGAAAAGTTTCGATATAAAAAACTAGACAACTAAATTGTTTCAAATTTAAAAAAAATACGAAACTGAACCCAAATCCGTAGGAATAGTTTAATAACCGGGTAAAGATTTAAATTTGGAATTTTGGAGAGCTGTAAAGGTAATGGAGCTGCTAAAATTGAAGTTAAATGAAATTGTTTAACAGCTTTTAATTCCAAATCAACCCATAATGATTTTTGTTTCTTATCAAGCCAATATAACCAAAAACATAATTGTCTAATATTCACAGCCCAATAAGTACAGTCTTAAATTAGGAAGTGCAAGTCCACCATCTTGTTTAGATCTTTGTAAATTATACTTATTAATTCTTGGTCTCTTATTGTTCCAAATAAAGGAAGAAATAAGAGAGTCAATTTGATCGAAAAAAAATTTAGTTAAAATGATAGGTATACCAAACAAGGCAGTAAGGGGATTTGGGTCAAATTGGACCCAAAAAAGTTGTGAAAAGGTATGGAATACTTCCCGCCAAATCTTTTCAATTGTAGGGCCAAACCAAATGATATGAATTAAAGAGGCATCAGCAGAGTTGCATTTATTACAAAGTGGAGAAACATTCGGGTAAAAACTGGAGAGCTTCTGTTCAGAATCGTAAGCTCTATGAACCACTTTAAATTGTAGAAGAGAATGACGAGCACAGAAAGATGATTTATTAACCCGTTTAAGAATTTTATTCCATCTATCATCAGAAATCTGACAATTTACGTCATCTACCCAAGCTCTTTTTATTTTATCAAAGAAGTCTTGTCTAGACTCAATCAACAAGTTATAGATACCGGTAATAGAACCATTTACAAAGGTGTCCTGGTAAACCTCTTCTGCGCCCTCTCCAAAGCCCCGACATCCTTCCGAGAATGGGGGCGGCCAGAACTGTATGAAACACTCCAGATGTGGTCTAACTAGTTTTATAAAACTGTGTTACGAACTGTAACGTTATAGAAACGAACCACCAGCAATAGAGTTCACGGTGCAGTCTGGTTTTGATGTTAAACCCATTCTCTTTATTAGTATCTACTTATAACATAGTAATTTGACGAAATAAAGCAAAGTTAGCAGTGTTATAGATGTGTAAATATAACTCCCAGACTATCGAGCCTGAGGGAACAAAGCTTGAGTCTTGAGATGGTAAAGTAGGAAAGTTCAGTAATCCACGGAATAAATGATGGGAGAGAGATATTTGTGATCCAGGGTGAAACGTAGAGAAACGGCCGTTTCTTCAAAATAACCGTCGACGAAGTTCTTATCCGTTGAATCCGCATACGAGTTATCAGCGAAAGTGACCTGTCACAGGAATACCGTCTTCCAGAGGTTGCCACACAACATGCCCAGGCAAGGGTTAACACAAGATATTCCACAATCCACTCCTATGGATTATACGAAGTGACAGCCACACACATTCGTTGTGGTTCCGTGTACCGATGATCAACCCACTCTTGTGGGCAGAGGAGAGTTCCAAGCCTCAGGTGCGACTACTGAAGCGATCAGCTTTTCCAGTCAGTCAGTCAGTCAGTCAGTCAGTCAGTCTCTCTCTCTCTCTCTCTCTCTCTCTCTCTCTCTCTCTCTCTCTCTCTCTCTCTCTCTCTCTCTCTCTCTCTCTCTCTCTCTCTCTCTCTCTCTCTCTCTCTCTCTCTTATGGTTCAGTCCACAGTCAGCGCTGTCAGCCTGTGACTGACGTCATAGTCCCCGCCTCCTCACGCCGGCGCTCTTAAAGAAACACAGTACGACCAAACGCTCGTAACAGCCGCAACACAACTTTCCGACTTTTGAACTCAATGCTTCAACTAATAAAGACAACCATGTCATTTGCCTTCTTATCCACCCGATCAATCTGTGCAGTCTCTTTCAGGGAGCGATGAACTTGGAGTCTAAGATCCCTCTGATCATCGACACTGCTCAGGGTTTTGCATTTAACAGTGTACTGTCTCATACATTCGACCTACCGAGCTGCCAAGATGATCATCACTAATCAAATCTCACTGAGATTTCTCAGGTCCTGTTGAATTTATTGCCAAGTGCTCAAGTACGGGAAGGTACAGGGACAGAGAAACACTGACTTGTTGCAGCATCACAGGCAAGTACATTCAGAAAATACGCGGAACAGAAGTTATACGATTCTCTGTCCGTAACAATCTGTAAATATGTTTTATGTCATTAACGATATTTAAAATACATTGTGTCATGATCAATACTAAAATGTGCATTTGTGTCAATAACAGACTTGGAAATGTTGAATTTGTTCCCTGTCTCCATTCCTCCTGTAATCCACAACCAGCTCCTTTGTTTTCGTTACAATGAGGGAGAGGTTGTTTTCTTGACATGACCATGTCGGGGTGATGACTTCTTCTCTGTCGGCTGCCTCGTTATTATTTGGGATCCGGCGGATCAATGTACTGTGGTCAGCAAATCTAATTAGCAGATTGGAACCAGCCACTGCAGCCCTACAGTGCACTATGTACTGATTGCAAAGCTACAAAATTGCATGTGAATAGCCTCCCCTCCCTCAACTCCACTCTTTCTGCGTCACCAGCAGACTGGGACATCTCACATCTCGCTGCCTCCGCCAGGACATTAAACTGTGAACAACTGTGGTCAGGGACTGATCTCTGGGGTATTCCAAACGCTACCTCCTTCCAGTCTGAAAATGACCCACTCATCCAGACACACACTACCGGCAGTTTATCGATCTCCAACGAAAAAGCCTAATCACCTACTCCTGAGGGTCAATACCATTGCTGACTCGGAGTTTACAACCGTCAAATGCCGGGAGGGACATAATAATCAGAAAGTCTCTAGTCACAGCCGTGTGAATAAAATGTGATCTCAGTGGGTGTGTGGCGCATGCTCAGAATGCGAAGGAGACAGACAAACTGAGCCAAGTCACAGAGTGATGAAGGGGAGGAATGATCCATTTTGATACAGAGAGGGAAGCGGAGAGTTTGATATTGTTCCTGATGCCGGAACTGTAGCCTGTTAGAAGATGAAGTCTTGTTCCTCCAACTTGTTCTGAGCTGTGACAGTTTTTTTCAGAAGGCACCATGGAGAGTAAAATTACCTAAGTTGAAATGTTGTCCTTCACCCTCCAACGTGCTTTGTAAGCTTTTAACAGTGTAGAAAAGGCAAAGGAATTGTCTATGGGACTCACAAACACGTTAGTCTGCTGTATCTGTCAGGTCACCATCGCTTGAATGCCGCCGGTCCTTGAATGTGGAGGCGGAGATGTTGGAGAAGACAGCGCCCCACTCGCGACAAGGAGAGCCCGATCACGTGTCCATGTCCGTGATCTGATTGGATACATCGCCATGACGTTATAGCACTGTGACGTCATTCACTGGCTCTCATTTTGGAAGGGATTCAGTCGGCCATCGCAGATACACAAACAGCTTCGCACTGGGAAGCGGCCGTTCACCTGCTCCGTGTGTGTGAAGAGACTCATTCAGTTAACCCACCTTGTGATGCTCCGGTGAGTTCGCAATAAATAGAGGCCACATTTCTGTCCGGAGTGAGCAATGAGTTTTACTCAATCATCCCAGCTGCTGCAACACCAGAAACTTCACATCAGGGAGGAAGTTCAAATCAGCTCCGTGTTAAATGTTTAACCATCACGGTGACTGAAGGCAGCTGCGGGTTCATGAGGGACTGTTACTGTCAGATTCTGCAGTTCTTGCGGCTGCTCATCGCACCCAGGACTGAACCCTGGTCACTGAGCATTGGAGGAGTCCGTTCTGCTGATGTTAGCCTTAAACTAGACTGGTGTTTAATATTGTGGATCTGTGAAAGATAAATCCCGTGAAAGATAAATCCTGTATCAAATCCCGTGTCTCGCTTGAGAGGCCACTCAGCCCAGCTGGTCCCTGCCCATGTTTCTGTTCCATATCAGTATATGAAAATCTACCCCGCCGTTTCCCTCTCACTCTCCCTGAGATGACAGGTTGCATCTAGTCACCACTCCGTGGGATAGGAGATTTCCCTTGAATGTCATAGAATCACAGAAATCTACAACATATTATCGATACTTTGTCCCACAATGTTGTACCGACCATGTAACTTACTCTAGAAATTGCTTAGAATTACCCTACCGCATAGCCATCTATTTTCCTAAGCTCCATGTACCTATCTTAACAGACCTTTTTGTATCCGGCTCTACTACCGTCGCTGGCGGTGCATTCCACACACACGCCACTCTTTGTTTAAAAAACTTAGCTCTGACATGTCCTCTATACCTACTTCCAAGCAGCTTAAACCTATTCACCCTCGTGTTAGCCGTTTCTGCCCTGGGAAAAAGCCTCTGACTATCCACACGACCAATGCCTCTCATCATCTTATACACCTGCATGAATTTCCTGCATGATTGTCTCCGGGCTGAACAAGACGATGAGCTCACTGTGGTTGTGACGTTGTTCAGGGCTCCGGACGAAGTTGGTTAAACTCCTTCTTACCCGCTCTTTTCAACGTTTTGGGTCATTTTCACCAATTTTAAAGGATTGTGCCTCAGACAGCTGGGTTGTTGCAATTGTTACGTGCCAGCAGCAATAGATCACTAACGGAGTCTGGTTTCGATGTTAAAACCACTCTCTTCATTATTATAGTGACGGGGTCCTGAATTACCCTTATGAACTGTATTTTTGAAAAGAGAGAGGGAGATGTTCAACACCGGACACAGAGAGAGGGAGGGAGGGAAGGTGGACAGAGAGTGAGAGAGAGAGAGAGAGAGAGAGTTAGAGAGGAAGACTGCTCGGAGACGATGTTATGGTTTCTCTGCAAGCTTGTTGACACTTTTACAAGGACACTGTCAGCTTCTGTGTTCTTACAGAGAGAGAAGGGAGGAACTGTTTGATGGACAGCTGGGGCTCAGCACGATGAGATAAGTAGGAGGTCCGCTGATAGACCTCCAGACACATGGTTTTGGACACTGAATGAGCTTTGTTGTGTCCACAGAAAAAGTTGGGCTTTGGAAGATCGATCCGGAGCATCAATCAGTGGCTCTCGCAGTGTGAAAAGGCTGTGACCGGTGGGGAGTTATTCGTGTGTCCATCGCTCGCCTGGGTTAATAACTCCACCACTGAAGAACGGTCCCATTTATAGTGGTCACAGTCGGTGACTTCCAAAGGATTTCGGAGGACGAAGGGACTATCGACGGCGTCAGCTTACCTGAAGACTCAAAACTCTCCCTCTCTCTCTCTCCATCACTCCCCGACTCAATCCCACGAACTGAACCGAACTTCACTCATCACCGGAAGACGGTATCCATTCACCCCGAGGCGTGAAGAAGCTTGGCTTTCCTATTTACACACACACACACACACACACACACACACACACACACACACACACACACACAATCATTGCTAACCTGTTTGATATATCTGCATTTATATTGTTGTATAGCGTAGTTACTAATAAAGGGAATGTAGAGAGAAGGCAATTACGAAGAATTCCACACACATTCCACGCTGGGTAAACGAAATAACAGTCGCCGAAGATCTTATCCGTCGATTAGCTCCGAAATCCACTTAGAAATATCACCAGGTGACAGTCACAGGAATATCGTCTTCAAGTGATTACCACAGAACACCCCGATTCCAGGTAAGGGCCAACAAAAGTGATACCACAGGATACTCCAGCAAATCCACACATATGGATGATACGAAGTGACAGTCACACATCCGTTCTGCACTGCGTGTCGATGATCAGATCAACACAAAAGAGTTGCCAGCTTGATTCAGGGGCTCCAGAGAGAGATGGTGTCCAGAGGAGGAGGACGAATAAGACCAGCACGATGTGGTTAAAAGTGAAAGATTAGAAGCATTTGGAAACTGGTTGATCGAAAAAAAAAGGTGGTTAATTTCTGCAAAACACAGGTGGAAATCAACAGATAAGGCAGAAATTTTGGAGAGGAATACTTAGAAAATGTTTTCTCAGTATTTCCAGCAACTGCAGAATCTCCTATGTTTTATATCTGCATTTTACTTTGGCATTAGATACACGTTGATATTGAGTATATTGCTTATGGGAGCCGCTTTCTGCATTAAAACAGCTGCAGATTTTTTCTATACCCAAGATAAAAAAAATGAGGTATGGACATTGAACCGGTGCTTGCAGAAATGTTTAATGGCACCGTGATTACCCATAGGGCAATTCGCTGAAGCGCCGATGAAATGCGCAGGCGTCAGGCTGAGGACGTCCCTGAGTTTCACGCATGCGCGCAGTGCACAGAAGGCTTTGAAAATGTCGGTTGCAGGTAAGAGCGATTAATTGTGTTTTTATCTTAAATACCGACTTCAGGATAATTCCTCTGAATTTCGGACACCGTGGGCAGCAATCCCGGGACAGTCCTGCCCTCTTCCCTCTCTCTCAGCTCCACGATCCGTACACGGGCCCCGGGGAGCTTCCGGCTGATGCGGGAATGGGAACCGATGGATCTCTCAGACAGAGCTGAGCTCCAGCTATCTAAATCCAAGGATTAGGAACTCGGAGAAAGGGAGCAAAATCTTTTACATCAGCAGTTGAGAAAATCACCTTTGTTCTCCCTCCAACACAAACAAGAGAAAATCTGCAGATGCTGGAATTCCAAGCAACACACACAAAATGCCGGAGGAACTCAGCATTAGTACTCTTTTCCGTAGATGCTGCCTGGCCTGCTGAGTTCCTCCAGTATTTTGTGTGTGTTGCTTCCTCTACCTCCTCTCGTTCTGCACTTTTCTACCGGTGAGAACATGTTTTGTCCCATTCTCTCTGGGTACATTATGATATCAAACACCTTTGCCCTGGGCAACAAGTAGCTTTCACATCACAAATGTGCCAGACTCCAGTGAGACAGACTACTGCCCATCCCTTCATATTCATTGGGATTTCATTCACTGAGTTCACCACCGTCAGTCATTGGGGACGGGTTCAGGGGGAATATTTATGTAGAACACAGAAACTAGTGATGCCTGTTTGCATTTTGGTGATGCAAAAGTTGCTGGAGAATTTGCAAGTGGGAAGAAGTGGAGTGATATTTGGAAATCTGACTTCTTAAAGTGTAATTTAGCAAGCAAAGCACATATGGACAATGTGTAAAAGCTTTGGTGAGAAACTCCTGCATTTCCTGTTACAGGCCTGCTACATAGGTTGTGTGAGAGTGCAGATGAACTCGATCAAACCCAGAGGAGATCAAAGTTCCTATTGACAGTGATTTGCTAGCCGTGAAAATGAATACCTCTCTATATAAAATTCACTGTGCACATCTTGTCACTGGATAAAAAATACACAGTACAAGATTTATCTGCACACTGGTTATTACAAAGTAGAGGGGTATTCGAGGGAAGGAGGGGAGACCTGCAGTGTCCCTGATGCCCTCCCCTACAAGATGTGCATCCAGCTGCAACTTGTAACCCTGCACTTCAATGAGCTGCTTGAAATGGGTGAATTCCATATCATCCAGCAGTTGGAGGGGGTGATAGATATGACATGAAGGGAGGTGAGCTACTCCCAAGGTGCAGGACACAGGAAACTGGGTGAGAGTCAGGAAGGGGAATGAGGTTAAATAGGCATCGCAGAGTACTCTTGTGGCCATTTCACCCAACAACAGGTGGACCACTTCAGAAGCTGTGGGGGGAATTACCTGGCAGAGGAAAGTCAAAAGACTGATAGGGGATTCGTTAGTTAGAGGAACAGAACAAGAGGGGACGAATATCCTAGTGGTAAGACTTGCTAGTGGTAGTGAGCAGGGGAGGGGGTGATGTGGTTAAAATAAGTTGTAGGGGGAATGGGAGCCAGAATGACAGAACAGATAGTGGAGAGGGTGAATTGAATTGACTTTATTAGATACATATTTCATAAACATGAGGAGTAGAAATATTTACCTTACATCATCTAAATGTGCAATGTGTAATTTATAGTAATTTATAATAGATAGTTTGTACATAGGACAGTCAATATAACATCGAAATGCAATTGTATCAGCATGAATTAATCAGTCTGATGGCCTGGTAGAAGATGATGTCCCGAAGCCTGTTGGCCCTTTTGCTGTGGTACCGTGTCCTGGATGATAGCAGCAGGAACAGTTTGTGGTTCTGGTGAATTGGGCCTTTTTGTTGCTGATATTCGTTGGGCCCTTTTTACACACCTGTCTGTGTAAATGTACTGAATCGTGGAAAGTAGATTGTGCAATGTATAATTTCCTTGTTTATATTTAGAGACATTTTTTGGTGTATAAAATGATGAGGGGTATTGAGCATGTGAGTGGCCAGAGGAGTGTTTTTTCCCCCAGGGTTGAAATGGTTAATGCCGAGTTTCCACACTCCAAAGACCCTTTGTCCATCTCCTGAGTTAAGAGAGATGGAAAAATATTTAAGATCTCCCCCATCTGCTTTGGTTCCACACGTGGATTGCCATTCCGGTCTTCCAGAGGACCAACTTTGTGCCTTGCAATCCTTTTGCTCTTAATCTATCACTAGAATCCCTGAGGATTATCCTTCACCTTTTCTGTGTCAGCAACCTCATGCCATCTTTTAGCCATCCTGATTGATTTCTTATGTGTTCTCTTGCATTTCTTATACTCCATAAGAAACTGACTGCCTATCCCTGTTATGCAATTCCATTTTGTGCTTTACCAGGGTCTCAATATCTCGTGCAATCCAAGTTTCCCTACAGTTTCTATCTTTACCTTTTATTCTGACATACCCGCTTACTACTTTCAAAATTTTGCTTTGAAGCCTCCCATTTACCAAGCACACCTTTGCCATAAAGCAGCCTGTCCCAATCCACAGTTGCCAGGTCCTAGTGTTGATTCTAGGTGTTGATCCATGCACTGAACTCATCCACCTTTCCTGCACTGCTCCCTGTATTGAAATATACAGGGCTCAGCATATTCACTGCACCATGCTCAACTTTTTCATTCCTGAAATTTGTCTGAGGCCTGAACAACATCTTTCTCCACAACCCCACCACCATCTGTTCTGTTATTCAGGCTCCCATTCCCCCTGCAACTTTAGTTTAACACTCCTTACCCCCACCTCCCTCCATGCAGATCTATCACCTCTTTGGCTTTCCTCTCCCAGATCAATAAAAAGGAGGTGCATACCAGGTACAGGCAGATAGGAGCAAATGGGGTACTTATGAAATACAGGAAATTCAAGTGAACACTTATGAAAGAAATAAAAGAAGGCATGAGGTTGCCCCAGCAGACAAGGTGAAGGAGAATCCTCAGGGATTCTGCAGATATGTTAAGAGCAAAAAAGATTGCAAGGGAAAAAAAATTAATCCTCTGGAAGATCAAAATGGTAATCCACATGAAGGATAGCCTAGACTTGGGGAGATTTTTTTTGCATCCGTATTTACTCAAGAGATGGACACAGAGTCTAGAGAAGTGAGGCAAAGCCGCATTAACTTCATGGACGCTGTACAGATTACAGAGGTGGAGGGGTTTGCTGTCTTGAGGCAAATTAGTGTGGATCAATCCCCAGGGCCTGACAAGTTGTTCACTTGGACCCTGCGGAAGACAAGTGCAGAAATTATTGGGGTCCAAGCACAGATATTTAAATCATCCTTAGTGACAGGTGAGGTACTGGAGGATTGGAGGACAGACAATGTTGTTCTGCTGTTCAAGAAAGGCTGTAAAATAAACTAGGAAGTTATCCATTGGTGAGCTTGACATCAGAACTGGGAAAGTTATTGGAATGTGGGTGCAGGAACCAAGTATATACTGTAAGTATTTGGATAGATGTGGACTGATAAAGGATAGACAGTATGGCTCTAGCCAATCTTTCAGAGTCTCTCGAGGAAGTTATCAGGGAAGTGGATGAAGGCAAGGCAGTAGATGTTGTCTACATGGACTTTAGCAAGGCACTTGATAAAGTCTCATATGGGAGGTTGGTCAAGAAGGTTCAGTCACTCAGCATTCTAGATGAGACAGTAGATTGGATGAGACACTGTCTTTGGGAGAAGCCACAGTGTAGTAGCAGATGGTTGCCTCTATAACTGTAATCCTGTGATTAGTTGTGTGCCAAAGGGATCAGTGCTGGATCTGTTGTTGTTTGTCATCTATATCTGTAATCTGGATGATAGTGTGGTTAACTGAATCAGAAAATTTGTGGATGACAACAAGACTGGGGGTTTAGCAGCTGCAAGAAGACTTTCATGGCTTGCAGTGTGATCTGGGCCAGGTGGGAAAATGGTTTGAGAAATGGAAAATGGAATTTAATGCAGACCAGTGTGAGTCGTGGCACTTTGGTCTGACCTACCAAGGGAGGTCTTTCACAGTGACTGGTCGGGCACGGAGGAGTGTTGTAGAAGAAAGGGACCTGGGAATACAAGTCCTTAATTCACTGAAAGTGGTATCACAGTTAGATAGGGATGGAAGGAAATATTTTAGCCCATTGCCCTTCATGAACCACAGTAGTGACAACAATAGATGGATGTTATGTTGACTTGTAGAAGACATTGGTGAGGCCTTATTTGGAGTATTATGTGCAGTTTTGGTCACCTACCTACAGGAAAGATGTAAAAGAAGTTCAGAGATTTCAGAGAAAATACACAAGGATGTTGCCATGTCTGGAGGACTTGGATTATAAGGAAAGATTGAACAAATCAGGGCATTATTCTTGGGAATGTAGAAGATTGAGGGGAGATTTGATTGTGATAGAGAGGCACACATAGTGTTAATGCAAGCTGGCTTTCTCCACTGAGATTGGGTGGGACTACAACCAGAGGCCATGGGTTATGGGTGAAAGGTGAAATGTTAAGGGGAGCATGAGAGGAACTTCTTCACATAGAGGGTCATCCGGCTGTGGAATGAGCAGCCAGCACAAGTGGTGCATGCGAGCTCGATTTTAACGTTTAAGAGGTTTGTGTAGATACCTGGATGGTAGGGGTGTGGGAGTGGGCTGTTTAAATAGTTCAGCACAAACTAGATGGCCCAAAGGGCCTGTTTCTGTGTTGAAATTTTCTATGATTGCGACAAGAACCTGAAATAATACAAAAATTCACTCTAAGTCCTTTTAACAGATGTGCGGCCAACCAGTCATTTCAGCAGGAATTTTTTAAATGGCGTTAAAATTGTGGCATTTTGTTAATAATACACAAGAGAAGATCCCAGCTGCATGTCAAGAAAGACAATTTGCATGAGAGTGTTTCAGTCACTGTGGGACAAGGAACACGTGCCGCTCAGCAGGAGCCAGGAATAATACCAATGGAGGGAGTCAAAATGAGCCAGGTCACAGATTGGAGACGACAGAAATGCTCCATTGTTATTGAGACAGGAAGAGTATCAGGGAATTGATGGTCATTCCAGGTTCCAGCACTCTACCCAGTCAGGAGATGATTTCTCTGTCCAACTTAGGGTGAACCTCACTGTAACCGTGTGATACCAGATCAAACCTTGGCAACTCAAGTAATCTCATCTGAAATGTTGTCCTAAACCCATTGATGGATTTTGTAAATTTTTTTACAGGTTAAAAATGAGAAGGAATTCATCTCCAGGAAGCTCAAACACGACACGCCAGTTTTGTTGTCTCTGCCTAGATACTTAAGAACTGGAGCAAGGGATCCAATTGTCCACCCTTCCTGCTCAGACTGTGGGGAGGAATTCACTCGGTGATTTTGACCAACTGGCACGCCCATCATTTTACACAGGAAAAAGGACATTCACCTGCCCAGACAGTGGGAATGGATTCACTCGGTTATCTCAACTAAAGGTACATCAGCAAGTTCACACTGGACAAGGCCATTCACCTGTTCTGTGTGTGAGAAGGGGTTCAGTCGGTCATCCCACCTGTGGACACACCAATCAGTTCACACCGGGCAGAGGCTGGTCTTCTGCTGAACTTCTGGGTAAGGATTCACTCTGTCATCTGACCTAATGGCTCACCAGCGAGTTCACACTGGGGAGCGGCCGTTCACCTGCTCAGTCTGTGGGAAAGGATTCACTCTGTCATCCACCCTACTGGTACATCAGCGAATTCACACTGGGGAGAAGCTGTTCACCTGCTCAGACTGTGGAAAGGGATTCACACTGTCATCCCGCCTACTGGTACATCAGCAAATTCACACTGAGGAGAAGCCGTTCACCTGCTCAGTCTGTGAGAAGAGATTTACTCAGTTATCCAACCTACAGAGTCACCAGCGAGTTCACACTGGGGAGAAGCCATTCACCTGCTCAGTCTGTGGGAAAGGATTCACTCTGTCATCCACCCTACAGAGACACCAGCGAGTTCACACTGAGGTGAAGCCATTCACCTGCTCAGTCTGTGGGAAAGGATTCACTCTGTCATCCACCCTACAGAGTCACCAGCGAGTTCACACTGGGGAGAAGCCTTTCACCTGCTCAGTCTGTGGGAAAGGATTCACTCTGTCATCCAACCTACAGAGACACCAGCGAGTTCACACTGAGGTGAAGCCATTCACCTGCTCAGTCTGTGGGAAAGGATTCACTCAGTCATCCAACCTACAGAGACACCAGCGAGTTCACACTGGGGAGAAGCCATTCACCTGCTCAGTCTGTGGAAAAGGATTCACTGTGTCATCCATCCTACTGGTACATCAGCGAATTCACACTGGGGAGAAGCTGTTCACCTGCTCAGACTGTGGGAAGAGATTCACTGACTCTTCCACCCTACGGAGACACCAGCGAGTTCACACTGGGGAGAAGCCGTTCACCTGCTCAGAATGTGGGAAGCGATTCACTCGGTCATCCGACCTACAGAGACACCAGCGAGTTCACAGTGGGGAGATGCCGTTCACCTGCTCAGTGTGTGGGAAAGGATTCACTGACTCTTCCACCCTGCAGAGACACCAGCGACTTCACACTGGGGAGAAGCCGTTCACCTGCTTATTCTGTCGGAAGAGATTCACTCAGTCATCCACCCTACAGAGTCATCAGCGAGTTCACACTAGAGAGAGGCTCAGAATGTGGGAAAGGATTCACTCAGTCATCCCACCTCTTGGCACACCAGTCAGTTCACAGTAAGGAGAGGCCATTGTTATGAATCCTTTGGTTTTGTTTGCTGTAGACTGTCATTTTAAGAGAGAGAGAGAGAGAAATTAAGAAAGTGAATCAGTCTGACTTGCAGCTTGTTTACATCGCTCGCAGCTTGTTTAGTTTTAACTGAGGACACAGACACTCAGAGTCAGACGGAGACAAAGGAGGAAAAATGGAAGGATCAAAACCAGGGAACTAGTAGCCAAGGATCACTGTTTGGAACTTTCCTTCACTCACAAGGGTGGGCTAATTATCGATTCACCGTACATCGAATGTGTGGTTGTCACCTCATTTGATCCACAGGAGTGGATCTGATTTGCGATATCCTGTGGAGACGACTTATGTGTTAAGCCTTGCCTGGCTGTGGCGTGGTCATTCATTTGATGATACCACTTATGACAATTCACTTTAGGTGATAATTCGTATGTACATTTGTAAAGATGATGGATAAAATCTAGAGCGACTGTTCTCTCTTTTTACCACCATGGAACCTGTGGAATACAACATAATTGCCTTCTCTCAACATTTACCCTGGATTACAAAAATATCTCTCTCACATCACCTATTCTGTGAATGAATTGAACTTTAATACTTTAACATCTCCAGACTCCAAGCCTTGTTTCCCCTGAGCTCAGAAGTTTGGGAGTTATATTTACACACATACATACACATAACACTCATGAGGAAATCTGCAGATGCTGGAAATACAAACACAAAAAAAATGCTGATAGAACACAGCAGGCCAGGCAGGGAGAAGGGAGAAGCACTGTCGACGTTGTGGGCCGAGACCCTTCGACAGTACTAACTGAAATATAGTAAGAGATTTGAAAGTAATGAGGGGAGGGTGAAATGCAAATGATAGGAGAAGACCTGAGGGGGTGGGGGTGAAGCTGAGAGCTGGAAAGGTGATTGGCGAAAGTGATACAGAGCTGGTGAAGGGAAAGGATCATGGGAAGGGAGGCCTTGGGAGAAAGAAAAGGGTGGGGGTGTAAGTACCAGAGTGAGGGGGAGAACAGGTAAACAACTAAATATGTCAGGGATGGGGTAAGAAGGGGAGGACGGGCATTAACAGAAGTTAGAGAAGTCAGTGTTCATGCCATCATGTTGGAGGCTACTCGGCCGGTATATAAGGTGTTGTTCCTCCAACCTGAGTTTGGATTCATTTTGACAATAGAGGAGGCCATGGATAGACATATCAGCATGGGAATGGGATGTGGAATTAAAATGTGTGGCCACTGGGAGTAGTCTTTTGCTGTTGGTTCATTTCTAAAGCATTATGGTTTGTAACAAAATGGGGCTGTGTCTGGGATATGACAAATTTAAGGATTGATTAATTATCAATTTCATTGGGGAAATCCCTTTTGATTTACTTGTGTGTGGAAAACCAGCAGCAATGGATGTTGATAGATATCTGGAAGTGTGAACCTCTCAGGCATTAGAGGACACCAGAAAGATTGAGTTGTTGAGTATTGCTAGAACGTTAATACTTGCTAAGGTGAAATTGACAATGAGGAGGGCACAGATGCAGAAGATAATAGCTGAGCATTATGAATCTGAGGATGTGTTTAAAGTGAAGGAGTTGGAGGTGTTTCCTGAATGTAAACCTCGTGAGCTTGAGCTCCAATAGAAGTTAGAAATATTAAAGATGGAGGCTCCGGAAAGGCAGATGCAGTTTCAGGCTAAAGAGGCAGAAAAGCAGACAGAAAATTCTCTTACAAAGTGTACTTAAGGGGAAGGCTTAGCAACCCTATTCTGCTTTGACAGTTGCTGAAGCAGCTTATTATTTACTTATTTATGCTGCCCCAATCATCGCCACTGGGCTATAAATGTGCAGGAGCTGTGTGTGGTTCAGTGTTTTGCTCAAGGACACACAAGCTGCCTCGGCTGAGGCTCGAACTCATGACCTTCAGATCGCTAGTTCAACACCTTAACCACATGGCCACGCATTATGACCACATATTATGACGTAGTGAAACAGGCTGTGCTCAAAGCTTACGAGTTGGTCCCAGAAGCAGACAGGCAAAAGTTTAGAAATTTGAAGAAATCTGTGAACCAGATATACGGAATTTGCTTATGAGAAATTTGTGTCTATTGACCACTGGTGCACATCTGAACATGTAAATGATGATTTTAACAGCTTGAGAGATTTGGTTTTAATTGAAGAATTCCAAAGGTGCGTCCCTGATGACATAAAGACGTATTTAGATGGAAATGATGCTGCCACTCCGCAGGAATCTGCTGGATTAGCAGATCAGTTTGCTTTAATTCATGAAGTTATGTTTACCCTGAATAAGAGTTTCCAAAAGGCACTTGTCAAGTTGTGGGTAAACCTAATGAGCTCACCCCAGTGGCCTGTACCTGCATTCGGTGAACCCTTTTCCAAAGTTATAGTGGATTGTGTTGGCCCATTGCCAAAGTCTAAAGCTGGCCATCAGTATCTGCTAACTATTATGTGTACTACATCCAGATTCCCAGAGGCAATGCCTCTCAGAAATATTAAAGCTAAAACTGTGGTGAAGGCTCTTACCAAGATTTTCACTTTATTCGATTTGTCTAAAGAAATACAGTCTGATCAAGGATGTATTTGTATATCTGCATTATTCAAGCAGGTAGTTTATGAATTGGGAGCAAAACAGATTGCATCATTTGCATACCATCCGGAACCAGAAGGGGCTTTAGAAAGATTTCATTCTACCCTCAAAACAATGATTAAGACATATTGTGTTGAAAATGGAAAAGACTGGGATGAAGGGATACTTTTGCTTTTGTCCAGATGAAGGAATACATTTGATTTTGTCCACAGAAAGAGAGTCAGTACAGGAATCACTGGGCTTTACTCCATTTGAACTTGTATTTGGTCGCAGAGTGACCTTTGACCTTGTTAAAAGGAACCGTGGATTGATGGGGATGTACATGTTAACTCGTTAGACTATGTTTTGAAGTTCAAAAATAAACTACACCAAGCCTGTAGTCTAGCGAGACAAAACTTAAAGATTTCTCAAAACAAAATGAAGTGTTGGTTTGATAACAGGGCTCGCGAAAGAAAATACCAGGTGGGAGATAAGGTGCTTGCCTTATGTTGACGAATCCACTTCAGGCGAAATTCAATAGACCGTATGAGATAGTCTCTCAAATTAATAATGTGAATTCTGTTATTAAAACACCCGACTGACGTAAACTAACACAGGTGGTGCACATAAATATGATAAAGCCTTTTTTGACAAGCAGGCACCATCTGTGAGTATTGTTGTCAAAACAAATGAATCTGGTAACCCTGAGAATGAAACAATTGACTCGTCTGAGACTTTTCACAAGCCAAACATGGTCCCAGTTAGGCTAATGAACTCGGTTGTTCTAGAAAACATTGATAACGAGTTGGCTCATCTGCAGCCAAAGCAACAACAACAGCTGAAGGAATTAATTCTGAAGTACAAAGATTTATTTCCCGATGTTCCCAAGCAAACCACGGTCGCAGTACATGATGTAGATGTTGGTCAAGCCAAACCGATTAAACAACACCCACTTCGCATGAACGTCGAAAAGTGTAAATTGGCTGACCAGGGAATTGAGTATATGCTGGAGAATGGTATTATTAGGCCTTCAAAATGAGATTGGAGTCACTCTGCATTATTGTGCCCAAACATGATGGTAGTGTTAGATTTTGCACTGATTGTAGAAAGGTAAATGCAGTAACAAAAACTGATGCCTATCCTATCCCTAGGGTGGATGATTGCATCGATAAGGTTGGAATGGCTAATATCTTACAAAGATTGATCTGTTGAAAGGGTATTGGTGTGTTCCATTGACGGACAGAGGTAGAGACATTTCTGTGTTTGTGACAGCATCTGGGTTGTATGAATACAATGTTTTGCCTTTTGGAAGGAAAAATGCTCCAGGAGCATCCCAGAGAATGATTGATTTTGTAATTCGAGGGTGAGAACACACAGATACCTATATTGATGACTTAGTTACAGGGAGTGGCACTTGGGAAGAGCATATCTCTGCAGTAGAAAAGCTGTTTGACAGGCTTTCCCAGGACAACCTTACAGTTAACTTGGCTAAGAGTGAATTTGGCCATGCCAGTGTGACCTGTCTTGGCTATGTTGTAGGTCAAAGGAAGTTGGCTCCTGTTCGGGCAAAAGTCCAGGCAATTTCTCAAGTTCCTATTCTGACTGCAAAGAAGGCTGTTAGAAGGTTTCTGGGAATGGATGGATATTACCGTAAGAACTCTGCTGCTATCGCTCTTCCTCTGACCAATCTCCTGAAGAAGGGTGAAAAGTTTGTTTGGACCGAGCCTTGTCAGAAGGCATTTGATTGATTGTTATCAGTATTTCAGATTAGGCCAATCAATGTAGTGCTGTCAGCAAATTTAATTATCAGATTGGAGCTGTGGGTGGCAACACAAGTCATGGGTGCACAGAGAGTAAAGGAGGGCGCCAAAGAGACAGCCCTGTGGGGTATGTGTGCTGAGGGTCAGAGAGACAGAGGAGATGGAGCCTACTCTTACCACCTGCCGGTAATCTGACAGGAAGTCCAGGATCCAGCTACACAAGGCAGGGTGAAGGCCGAGGTCTCTGAGCTCCTTGTCGACACTTCACGCCTTCGTCTAGCTACTGCTCTGCCCATGACTGCAAGGAACTGCAGAGAACATCAGAGAAACAAGCCTCCCCTCCATGGACTCTTCCTATACTTCCCCTGCCTCGGAAAAACAGGCCACGGACTCAAAGATCCGCACAACCACAGACATTCTTGCTGCAAACCTGCTATCCCATTGGGAAGAGATACAAAAGCCTTAAAGTGCGTAACACCAGGCTGAAGGACGGCTTCCTGTCTGCAGTTATAAGCCAAATGAATGATAAAATGGACTCAACCTCACAATGTAACTGGACGTGACCCTGCACCATATGTCTATCTGCACCGCACTTTCTCTGCAGCCATAATGCTTTGTTACAGTGATTTTTTTGATGTATATCAGCTCAATGTACTGTTGAAATGTATCCATCTGTCTGGATGGTACATCAGGCAAGATTTTCACTGTAGCTCAGTACATGATGATAATAAACAAATTTCCCATTTTAATTGTGTGGAAATATTAGACAGACTGAGCTTCTGCTCTGGAACCACAGAAGGAAACTGAACTGTTGTCATTTCTGTGGAAAGCAAATATATGGAAAATACTTCAATCTCACATTACGATCTGCGGTAACTGGGATCAGGTAACCGGTGGTTGGTCTCCCATATCAATATCAGAATCAGGTTTAATAGCACCGGCATGTGTCATGAAATTTGTTGTCCCTGCGGTAGCAGCAGAACCTAATTGATAACAATAGTTTTGAAAAATTGTGATTTAAAATAAGAATATACATATATATAGTACAAAAATAGAGAAAAAAGTAATAAGCTATTTTAATTGTGTGGAGCAATTTGACTGACTGGGTGTTGCTTTGGAAATTCTGAAGTGAAGCTGAACTAAACTTTACACATTTATGAGAAGCTCAGAGAAATACAAATGGCTAAATTCTCACATAAACGGGTCAGACACCCAGAAACATCGGCAGCACTTCAGCACCTCAAAACAGTGAATGAAACATGCAGAAACTATTGCAGAGAAAAAAGACATTGTCCACCCACAACGAGAGGACGTGACAGATCCGGATCTCACTGCCTTGTCTGAACGGGGAAAGATGAAGCTACACGGACACATAGAACAGTGACCCGCAGATGCTGCAGATCTGCAGAAATATGTGAACAGGAACCGGGATCAGGTGACGGGTGGAGGGTCTCCCTCCTGAACTGTTGACTCTGCTCCTCGCCCCTCACATGCTGCCCGACCCATCCACCGCATTCCCCACATTATTCCATATTTACCCCAGATACATGATTATTTTTCCACACCATATCTTCCCCGATCCTTTTCCCTCCACGTCCAGGTCACAGAGTCACCGGCTCAATTCCCATCCAGGTCCAAAACATAATTCAGACGCAAAAAGGAAATGTTCACGTTTCATTTAAATCAGTTTTGTGTTTCTAAACACTAATTTCTATTCACATTCCTCCAGAGCCTTGCTGGACAGGAACACTGAAACATCAAGTGAGAAACAGCAGGAGGCAATTCAGCCCCTCTAACCATCAGCAAGATGGCGGCTGCTCACCCATCTCAGCCATGTGTTTCTGCCCGATCCTCATTTCCTCGATCCCTTCGGTCTCCACACATCTGTTTTACGTGCGGACAATCACTGAGTCTTCACCGCACTCTGTGGTGGGGATTTATAAACATTCACCACCCTCGGAATGGAGACATTTCCCCTCATTTCAGTCCCGCACAGTCTATCCCTGTTTCAGAGACTGAGATCCCTGGTTCAACCGGTAATGATGTTGTGCATTTCAGTGTGTTCACCTCTCAGTCATCGATTCTCTAAAAGAAAGGGTTATCACATTTGATCTTTCTCCATATGATGACCCCACCACCCCAGGGATCAGTCTGGTGTATCTTCATTGCACTCTCTCTAACAAATACTCTCTAACCTCTTTGTTAATCCTCTATAGAATTAATTACCATCTTCTGCAGCCCCGTGTTGCCCCGATCACTCACCTCCCACCCGTCACTATTTCCACCTTCCCACCTCCCCCCTCACCTGGATCCACCTCTCACTCCCCGGCTCTTGCCCCATCCCCACCCCTCACCTCCTTTCTCTGACTATTTCCCGTCCACTCTCAGTCCAGACGGAGGGTCTCGGCCCGAAACGTTGACGGTCCATTTCCCTCCACAGATGCTGCCCGACCCACTGAGTACCTCCAGCAGTTTGTTCTTTGGTCTGTTCAACCCGTGTTAGTATGGGGAGCGGGATTTTACATCATATTCCAGGTTCAATCTCAACAAAGCACAGATAATTATCACTTTACCCGGACCATTGGCCCCGCTTGCAGGGCAACAGTCTGCCGGTGTTTGCCCCCAATGTGGTGAATCCCTCTGCTCGACACCACCGTGGGCTCAGACATTTCCACAGATGAGCCCCTCCTGTCCCCACCGGGACAAACATCCTGTCCGCCCCCTCTCTCAGCATCTTCATCCTTTCAATACAATCCCTCCCTCCCCGGGGAACCGGCATCAAACCGACGGGCCGAGCGGTCTCCTCCTACCTCTCAGCGATACATCAGACTCCGGCCGCGGGAGACGCTTCACAAACGCCCCAACTTCCCTCGGAGGGAAATGGAAATAAATCAGAAAGCGGACATTTACTTTGAGGTTTTCTCCGCTCTGAGGAGGCGGTTGGCGCTTGAGCGGGAGACGTACTCAGCGGGGTAACGCCCACTCGGCTTGTCCGCCTCCGTGACTGGTTGTAACCAGTGATTGACATCGCTTCGCACCAATGGGAATAACGTAGCTCCTGATTCCTCTGTTGACAGCGATGGGGGAATGGGCTGGTCACGTGATTATTAGCCCAGCCGTTGTACCGATGAAGCTCGTGGGTGACGTAAGACACCGCGCACGTGAGGGCAGATCCCGGTGTGGGGAGCCCATGTGTGACGTCAGGCGCGTGGGGGGTAGGAGCTGTGTGACGTCACCTGTGGGAGAGCGCAGGCATTTAAAAGCAGTGGGACAACAACATTAATCACGGGTTTCATCACTGAATCCAGGGTTGTGGGATGTAAAGTCCCTTGTTATGTGTCCGGCTGTGCCGTGTTGTTGGTGGAGTGGGCAGCGTGGTGTTTGTCTCGATTCGGGTCACAACACCAGAATTGCCAGCGGGGTCCACACACAGTGTATTAGTCAACAGAAAACCTTTCGTCCCTGCAGTCTTTGTCTCCTGGTAAACTCAACACCCTGACAGTGTGGACCATAGATACCCCTTCCTCTCAGAGTCAGGGAATCATTCAAACAGCTGATCGATATATATTGGTCATTAAAATTCACCCAGATTCGTTTGGACGGATTTGACGTGGAGTTCGGGGTGTCACAATGAAAGGGCCGGATGGCCGAACTCTCTCCGTTGTCCAAACATCCTTCCAGGTGAGGCGACACTTCACCTGTGAATCTTCCGGGGTCGCCCGTTGTGTCCGCTGCTCCCGATGCGACCGCCTCTACACTGGTGACACCGGCTCCACCGCAGTTGTGCGGGGTAGGGGTGATTTTTTTTGTGGGGGGCTCGATGTTATTGTTCCCTTTTGTGCGGAGGGGTGGGTTTTGGGGTTTGATGATTGGGATCCCGTTCTTCTTGATCCGGGGGGTGGGGTGGGAGTTTGATTTTTCTCCCTGAGCGACTTTCATGCTCTTTCTTTGTTTCGTGGTTCTATGGAGAAACAGAAACTCAGTGTTATTTATGGATAGCTGCTCTAATAATAAACTAACCTTTGAACTATCCGCTCCGTGCGGGAGTTCCCGGTGTCCAAACATTTTCATTCTGATTTCCATTCCTGCTGCTACCCGGCCTGCTGTGTTCGGCCAGCGTTTTGTTTGTGTTGCTTTGGATTTCCAGAATCTGCAGACTTTGTCGTGTTTGTGATTTAACTCTCCGTTGTCCTTCCGGCCCCCGACCACGGGTGGCGCTGTATAGATCTCCAGCCACTGGTGGCGCTGTGCAGATCTCCGGCCTTCGGCGACGATGTGCAGACCTCCGGCCATCGGTGGCGCTGCGGAGAAACGCCTGCTGAACGCATGCGCGGTGCCGAGTGCCGCTGTTGTTGGCGGTTCTCCGATTCGAGCAGGGGTGAGTCGGGAATGATCCCGGTGTTGTGTAACTCGGGGGCCGGTTGCATTGGGAAAGGGCCGGGCCCGAGCTCTGCCGGACGGCTGAGGAGCAGGGCTGAAGTGGTAATTTTTTAGCTGCCGGAGCTGTGGGGGGGGGGGCGGTGGGTGGTGGTTTGATTGATAAGTTCGTGGCCTAAGTTGGAAGGCCTGAAGTTATACAGCGCTCGGTGCCTGCACGTGTCGTTCAACTCTTTGAGTGATTATGCAGAAAGTTTGAAGTTAATAACTTTTGTGGTATTTCTGTTTGACATAATTGAAAATGGCTAGGTTTTGTAAAATTGATCGGTTTTGTAAAATTGACTCCTTCCACCTTAGGCCATGAACTTATCAATCACTTCCAGTTTGTGATATCCAATTTGTGTACATGCTCATTTCATTTACTGGGCAACTGCCTTGCCCCATACGTGCAATGAGCAGGTGCACAAATTGGATGTGACATATATAGGGCTTCCTATAATGGCAAGCAGTAAACCAAGGTGAAATAAATATATGAATTCCAGAGCTCCACAGCTAAGACATTAACAAGATGACAGCCTATCATTACATTTCAGTGTATAACTGGTAAAATTAAACATATAATACTTAATTTAATAATATGACAAAATATTGCATTGTTGCACTTAACCGATTATCATAAAATATAATTATCAAGCAAGTAAAATAACTTTGTTTGCTTAGAAGCCAAAGGGTTGTTACTGAGAAAAATTTACTTTAGGATTTGCGAGTAATCCACGGACCACCATAGATGTAGCCTTACTAATACGACTGAGTCAGAGCAGACGGCAGGGCCCGCAGCGCTTAGCAGTGTTCCTCAGAGGTATAAAAATAACAGAAATAAAGCAATTCATTTTTTACGATTTTAGCCACCTAAATTGGAACCAAGTAATCAAGTATGAAAAAATAAACTCTGATGAACTATTGCAAAAGCCACAAATATTGCTGAATGTTATTCTCAAAAGTGGTAGGTTGGCAAATCTGCCTCGTACCATTTCTCTCGCAGAAATGGTTGGACGGGAAGTGTATCTGTGAGTGTCGATACAATCTCCTCACACGTCGGGTGTTACATAGTTCGACCTTTACAGATCCTGTTTAGTCTTTAAATATATAAAAAGTTAAAGAAGTTTGAATCTTTACATAAATTATTATCGCATTTATACAAATAGAAAATATCGTTGTTTGGAAGTGACAAATGTTAACGGGAGGACAGCAACCATTTGGGAGTTTTGGAAATGCATTTCATCTCATTCATTGCCTCACTAAATTACTCTTTTTCCTATCAACACAAAGAGAAAAAGAGCCTCTTTCCCATCAGCTACAGTTGGTGGAGCGAGGCCAAGGGGTTGATCCGCTATTAATGGTAGTTGAAATGACATAAAACTACCTTATAGCCCAGAAATGTTTTTTTTTCCATTTAGCTTGTAAAACAAAACTAAATTTATCCAGGTGTAGAAGAGGATTTTGGATGATTAGCTTGTGTATTTGATCAAAATCAGGAAGAAGATGAGCGAGCAGTGAATTTTTCTTTCATTGTTTTAAACTTCTAAACTTGGGTTTCTATGTTCATTCCGTGCTTAATATAGCTCCTTCCTGGAATCCAATGGTACCCGTTGGAAAGAGCAGGAAAATGCTTGCACTTCTGTGCAGGTATTTCCCAGCTTCCTTGGACAATGGGTCGAGCGAGAAGGAATTTCACAAATACCTAAATAAAAAACAGTCACAGCTCCAGGATTAAACCAAAAACGATCAAATATCCTAATGTTATTACTGGTACTTTTCCCCACCAGCCAACACCCCCACTTCCCAACCCCCTGCTTCCGTAGAATTCCCTCTATTTAATATGTGGCTGCTGTTAAATTACCCGCTTGTTTATTTTGACTTTTTTACAGAGGTATCGGAGCAGTTGTCCGGTGAGCTCTGGTAGCACTGCACCTCTGAATGTATGATCCCTTCTCCCACCTGGTTCCATCTGCTTATCTCTGCTCATCTTGTTCAACCTCTGTGCAGTCTCCTAAACCCATCTTCCTGCTTCAGTGATTTACATCTCCCATCTGGGTCATCTTCGGTCCACCCTGTATCCCACCTCCTCAATGTTATATATCAGCAAACTTTCTTCCAACCTCTGTCTTCATTGTGAAGTGTTCTTTTGTACCTTTGGCCTCGCTGAGTCATTTCCAGAATCGGTTATTGTTAGCTGGAATGCCGGAGGGTCATCAGGTCCCAGTTCTGTTGTGCATTGGTGTGGAGGTGCTAGTTTATGAACAGTGACGGGCTGACACACTGCAGCATTTTGCTGGCAGCAAAGAGTACTGGGAGAGTTGGTGCTTGGGCTCTAATCCTGTGATCGGCTTTCCAGGCAAATGGAACTATTGGTGTTTTGGCTTTGACTTTGGTTTGAGCTTCTACAGATGGGGCCGGACGCTCGTCCTGCAATGAAGCAGAAATTTCGAGCAGCTGGACATTGGTTGTGGGGAAATCCCGGATTGCACGACCCAGTGTGAGATGTGGGGACGATGTGTGAGACTCTCAGGGTTGGTGAGTGGCAGATTAAGCTGTGTGAGTCTGTGAGGTTGGGTCCTGGGATATCATAGTTTTTGATCCAGCTAAAGTGGACCCAGGGATTGAGCTGTTTGGGCTTGTGAGGTGTTGATCGAGTATTTCTGGCCTGGGATCAGATGTTTGTTTCTGGAGTTCCTTTGGAAGCAATGACTGCCAGTCTGAGGAGAGGATGAGTTCCCATTCCATCCTCACAGGGAGAGGCTGTGAGTAACTGGGCTGTTCCGTGTTTACAACAGTAGAAATAGACCCTGAGTCTGGTGTTCAAACTGTGTTTGGAAATCTTCCCCCCCCCACTGTCACACAGTGGAAATCAGGCAGCTGTGCTGGAGATCTGCACTAATATCTGAAAATGTTTGAACTCAATCTAATGAAATGTTATTAATTGAATTGTATTGTAAGCTGTTCCTTACCTGCAGAGTCTTTCTGGTAATTCCAGTTTCTTTTTATTTCTTGGTTTATATTTCATGGAATGGACCTGTTTTAACCTGGAAATGAAAATGGCTGTGATAGTTTGTAGGCCTCCGTTAGAGTCTCTGCAGGTCTCCCCTCTCCACGCCAACGATGTTGTCCAAGGGAAGGGCATTAGGACCCATACAGTTTGGCACCGGTGTCGTCGCTCAAGGACACACAGGCAGCCTCTGCCAAGGCTCGAACTAGCAACCTTCAGATCACTAGACCAACGCATTAACCACTTGGCCACGCGCCAGCACATGTGATAGTAGAACAGTAAAGAAAGCACAACTTTTCCCTGTCAATTATCCTGGAACCGATTTTTCTGTTTTTCCTGGAAATGTGTTCAGTACAGTGTTCCTAACAAGGTTTACATGAATAATCTCAGGAACGATCGGTGTTATGAATGAGGAGCATTTGATGGTTCTGGACCTGTGCTCAATGGAGTTTAGAGGGCCGGTGGGGGTGGTGGAGGGATGTATGGTTAATAAACCTACCGAATGCTGAAAAGCCTGGATACAATGGACATGGAGAGGATGTTTCCATTAGACTGTGATCTGACAGTGCAGTCTCAGAATAAAGATGCTTCCCCTTAAAACTCAGATGAGAAACATTTTATGGCCAGAAGATGTCTGATGTGTGGAATTTGTTGCCACAGAGGGTGGTTGAAGCTGCCATTTGGGTATACATATGACAGAGATTAACATATTGATGATTGCTGAGCAGCTCAGGGTTACAGGAGGAAGGCAGGAATGTGGTGTTGGAATGAAAATCAGCCCTGGTTGAATGGTGGAGCAGACCAGATGTATCGAATCACCTAATTCTGTTCCTGTGTCTTATGTCTTACCATGACTGAATGATGGCTCCTTCTTATCCCATATCGTCTGTGACATGTGAGGGACAATAAAAGATTCTTCACTGAGATCATTACATCTGCCTTCAGTGTTTAAATTTCAGTGAGTTTTGTTCTTAGTAACATTACACAGAAATGTTTGGTTCTCCTTTTCATTATTAATGTGCTTCATTGTCTCTCTGTTTAAAGTTCGACCTGTGGTGAGAGATTTATTTGAAGAAAAACCCCAACTGGAGGCAAACCACGACTGAAGACGAGGGAACAGCAACAAATGAACCAGCCCGAGGACTGAGAGCACCGACTGGAGAGAACCCATCTGACTCGGAGATTCCGGTGATTCAGTCAGGAGAAAGTTTGGTGAGTCTCATTTACTCAAACACTGGTCCTTTAGACATTACATACCTGTACAAAGGAAGGGAGGAAATAGTGGGGAGTGAGACTGAATGTGCCCAGAAGAACCAGTTATGCCTCTGCCAGACCCAGTTGCAATCAATCCAGGTCTGGTAATGTGCTTCCAGCAGCCCGGCCCTTTGAAACCACTCCCATTCCCTCACAGTGGTTACTCAGTAAAAGATCTTGCATCCTCTGATGTAGCTTTTGGTCAGATCTGAGTGGGGAGAGGGAAAGAGAGGGGAGTGTTTTTACTGACTGTCTTTCAAAGACATTAATTGTTTGAACTTGCTGCAGACTCTCTACCCATACCCTGTACTTTCTCAACCAAATTATTGACATAGATGACCAGTAGCAATGGGTGTAACCCCAGGGAACGTCACTAAGCATGGAACTCGAGTCCAAGAAACTGCCTCTCACCATCCCCCTCTGCCTCCTACCACCCAGCCATTCCCAGGCTCTGGGGCTCTGTAACAAACTCAATGTTAACAGGAAGATTAGTCAGTGATTAAGATGATGAGAGAATTGTGGCCTCCTGAAAGGACACGCGAGCTGAGCTGTCTGATTCACTGGACCAGTTCCACCCTCGTTGACAACGTAATTTACCCCTTGCCCATCCACCCAGGTCATGTTACTTCCGATCACCCACAGTACCCCAACCACTCTCCGTCCCGCCAGTGGCCCCAGACCCTTCTGACCATTCATCCCACACCGACACACAGAGAGGCCCCCTTCACCCACGTCCACCCTCCCAGCTTGGGGAACCAGAGCAAACTGATCCCGCGATCTCGACTCAGTGCAAAACTAAAACCAGGGATGCAAGACTGGAGAGCCCGGAGCCTCCCGCTGTCCGGCTCGGTCCCGGCCCTTTCCCACAGCAACCAGCCCTCGATTTACACAAACCCGAGATTAACCCCTTCCTCACCGCCACCTGAACAGGGGAAACACCCGCATCAGCTGGGGTTGAGCTGCAGTTGGTCCCCATATGAGTTAAAACTCCCCGCTATCGGATATGGAGACCAGAATCGTACGCGGTAGAACCACATAACAATTACAGCACGGAAACAGGCCATCTCGGCATTCCTAGTGCGTGCCGAACGCTTACTCTCACCTAGTCCCACTGACCTGCACTCAGCCCATAATCCTCCATTCCTTTCCTGTCCATATACCTATACAATTTTTTTTTAAATGAAAAAATCGAACCTGCCTCTACCACTTCCACTGGAGGCTCGTTCCACACAGTTACCACTCTCTGAGTAAAGAAGTTACCTCTCATGTTACCCCTAACCTTTTGCCCCTTAACTCTCAACTCATGTCCTCTTGTTTGAATCTCCCCTACACTCAATGGAAAAAGCCTATCCACATCAACTCTATCAATCCCCGCATAATTTTAAATACTTCTATCAAGTCCCCCTTCAACCTTCTATGCTCCAAAGAATAAAGACCTAACTTGTTCAACCTTTCTCTGTAAATTAGGTGCTGAAACCCAGGTAACAGTCTAGTAAATCTCTGTTCTCTGTTGACATCTTACGTATAATTTGGTGACCAGAACTGTATATAATGCTCCAAATCTGGCCTCACCAATGCCTTGTACAATTTTAACATTACATCCCAACTCCTGTACTCAATGCTCAAAGGTCAGCATACCAAAAGCTTTCTTCATCACCACATGAGCTTCCTCCTTCAGGGAAATATGCACCATTATTCCTAGATTTCCTCACACTGTCTACAAGCTTTCTCTATTTGTGAACTAACCTCTTCTCTCCTAGTCTCTTCAATCTGATTCCCACCCCCCCAACCATTCTAGTTTAAAGTCTCCCCAGTAGCCTCCACAGATCTCCCTGCCAGGATATTGGTCCCCCTAGCTTTCAAGTGCAACCCGTTCTTTTTGTACAGGTCACACCTGTCCCAAAAGAGGTCCCAATGATCCAAAAACTTGAATCCCTGCCCCCTGCTTCAATCCCTCAGCCACACATTTATCCTCCACCTCATTCCATGACTACTGTCACTGCCACGTGGCATAGGCAGTAATCCCGAGATTACTACCTTTGCAGACCTTCTTCTCAAATCCCTTCCTAACTCCCTATATTCTCCTTTCAGGACCTCTTCCCTTTTCCTACCTATGTCATTGGTACTTATATCTACCACGACCTCTGGCTCCTCACCCTCCCACTTCAGGATATCTTGGACGTGATCAGAAGTATCCCGGACCCGGCACCAGGGAGGCAAACTACCATCCGGGTCTCCTGACTGCGTCCACGGAATCGCTTGTCTGACTCCCTAACTGTTGAGTCCCCTATTGCTACTGCCTTCTCTTTCTCTACCCTTCTGAATTACAGGGCCGGACTCTGTGCCAGAGGCACGGCCGCTGTTGCTTCCCCCAGATAGGCTGACCCCCCCCCCAACAGTACTCAAACAGGAGTACTTAATTGTCAAGGGGTACAGCCACTGGGGTACTCTCTAGTACCTGACTCTTCCCCTTCCCCTCCTAACCGTGACCCACTTGTCTACCTCCCATGGCCCCGGTGTGACCACCTGCCTGTAACTCCTCTCTATCAACTCCTCGCTCTCCCTGACCAGACGAAGGTCATCGAGCTGCAGCTCCGGTTCCCTGGCACAGTCCCTTAGGAACTGCAGCTCGGCTCACCCGGCGCAGATGTGAACGTCCGGGATGCTAGGAAACTCCAGGACCTCCCACATCCGACACTGAGAACAGCAAGCTGCCCTCACACTCATAATTCCCAACATGGAACCGTAATCCCACGGTGGATTTGTTCCGTGACTTGTGAACATACATGATTAATGACCCTGCAACTGGGGACTGGATAAATAGTTAATCTAACAATTCAGATCATACACACCAATCTCCTTGCCTTTCTCCCTCACCCCGGGCTACTTACCCCATTTCCCTCACCACACCCTCCTCACAGTCCGTCTTCCTCATAGGGCCCTCTACTCCAGCCCTCCCTTCCTGCTCCCTCTCTCCCTCACTCTCAACTCTCCCTCACCCCTTCCTTATCATCACCCCTCTCAATCATCCGTGCTTCCTCACCGCCTCTCTCCCTCCCGCTTCTCTCTTCCCTATCCCTCTCAGTTACACTGCTACTTGACCAGCCTCCCACTCTCTTTCACCCCTTTCCTTGCGCTCTCCTTTTTTGCCACTCTCTCTACCCCTCTAATAATAAATCGTACTCCTCTCTCTTGTTTCTCTTCATCTCCTCACTCTGTCATGCCTCTTTTCATTTCTCTCTCACTCTCTCCCCTTCTATCCATCTCTCCATCTGTTTCTCTTCCATTCTCTCTCCCATTCCACAATCCCTGTCCCTACCCCTATCACCCGCCATCCCACTCTCAATATCAGTCGCCCTCTGTCTTCCCCTCTCCATCTCCTCCTCTCTCACGCACCTCAATCAAACTTGTCTCTCACTCACTCACCTCCGCCACTCTGTAACCACCTCCATTTGCAGCTCTCAACCTCTCTCTCTCTCTCCCTACGTCCCACCCTCCCCCCTCTCTCAAACACTCTCCCCGCTGCCTCCCGTATCCCACACTGTCTTCCCCTCTTTCTCACCCTCTAAATCTACCACTCACCCCACGCGTTCTCCCTCTTCGCTCCCTGTCAGTCCCACTCCTCCTCCTCCTCCTCTCTCCCGTCACACCCCACGCTTTCCACCCCATTCCATACAGTGGTATGCAAACGGCTGGGCACCACTGGTCAAACTTCCTGTTACTGTGAATAGTTCAGTGAGTAGAAGGTGAACTGGTCTCCAAAAGTCTCAAAATTAAAGACAAAATATTCAACATTTTAAGCAAGATTAGTGTATTATTAAAAACACAAAATGCTGGCAGAACTCAGCTGGCCAGACAGCATCTATGGGAGGAGGTAGTAACGAAGTTTCAGGCCGAAACCCTTCATCAGGAGTTTAGTGTATTATTTCTGTTTTGTACAATTTTAGAGTGGGAGAAAAAAGGGAAAGGAGCACCAAGGAAAAGTTCGGGCACCCCAAGAGATTTGAGCTCTCAGTTAAATTTTACCAAGGTCTCAGACCTGAATTAGCTTGTTAGGGCTATGGCTTGTTTGCAATCATCATTAGGACAGGCCAGGCTGTACAAATTGCAAAGCTTTATAAATATCCTGACTCCTCAAACCTTGTCCCAACAATCAGCAGCCATGGGCTCCTCTAAGCAGCCGCTGAGCACTCTGAAAGTTAAAAAAAATGATGCCCACAAAGCAGGAGTAGGCTATAAGAAGATAGCAAAGCGTTTTCAGGTAGCTGTTTCCTCAGTACATAATGTAATTAAGAACTGGCAGTTAACAGGAACGGTGGAGGTCAAGTTGATGTCTGGAAGGCCAAGAAAAGTTTCCGAAAGAGCTACTCGTAGGATTGCTAGAAAGGCAAATCAAAACCCCCGTTTGACTGTAAAAAACATTCAGGAAGATTTAGCAGACTCTGAACTGGTGGTGCACTGTTCTACTGTACAGCGACACCTGCACAAACATGACCTTCATGGAAGAGTCATCAGAAGAAAACCTTTCCTGCGTCCTCATCACAAAATTCAGCATTGGAGGTTTTTCTGACATTGAGGGAGAGGTTATTTTCTTGACACCAGACAGATGTTGTTCAGAGCTCAGACAGAGTCAGCATCAAATGCTTGAGCCTGGTGCGATGGATGTGTTGAGCTGTGGAAATCACAATGCAAGAAGCATCGTAGGAAAGCCAGATGAGCCCAGGGCATGGAATTGTGATATCGTAGGCATTACTGGGAATTGGTTGCACCCAACAGTCTGAGGAATCTGGAGGAACAAATTTGTAGAGAATTCACAGACTATACCAAGAAAAAAAAGTTGATATAGTAAGTGATTTTAACTTTCCATATATTGACTGGGACTCCCATACTGTAAAAGGACTAGCTGGGGTAGAGCTTGTCAAATGCTCCTTAATCAGTACGTAAAACATCCGGCGTAGAATTGTGCAATAAGCTGTTGGGAAACGATCTAGGGCTGGTGACAAAAATTAGTGAATGGGAACACTTTGTGTATAGTGATCATAATGCCATGAGATTCCAAGTAAGTATGGAAAAACAGAGGTCTGGACCTCTCTTGAGATTCTAAATTGGAGAAAGATCAATGTTTATGGTATTTGCAAGGATTTGAAAAGTGTGGACTGGGACAGGCTGTTTTCTGCAAAGGAGTACTTGGTAAGTGGGGGTTCTTCAGAAGTGAAATTTTGAGGGTGCAGAGTTTGTATGCACCTACCAAAATAAATGTTGAAAGGTAACTGGTGCAGGGAACCTTTGTTTTCAACTGATATCGAGGCCCCGGATATTTTGTTCCTCTAAATTCCTCAGGCTGTTGGGTGCTACCAAGACACATTAATGACTACAATATCATACTCCCACACCCTGAGCTCATCTGACTTTCTTTAGTTGACTTCTGTTGGTTTCTATAAGCTTCCCAATGTTCTTTGCTCTATTATTTGCCCTCTCTTTGGCTTTTATGTTGGCTTAGGCTTCTCATTTCAGCCACAGTTGTGTCCTCCTGCCTTTCCAATGTTTCCACTTCTTTGGGATGTGTCTATCTCTCACCTCCCGAGTTGCTCCCAGAAACTCCAGCCATTGCTGCTCCATCGTCATTCCTACCAGATTCCCCTTCCAATCAGGTTTGGCCAGCTTCTCTGTCACGGAAACATGGAGAAGGTCAGAACAGAAACATGCCCACTCTGGACGATCAGAATGGTAATCTGTACGGGAGACAAAATAGATGGGGGTGGTTTTAAATAGTAGTTTTGCATCCGTATTTACTCAGGAGATGGACACAGAGTCGATAGAGGTGAGGCAAGGCAGCATCAAATTCAGAGACCCTGGACAGATTACAGAGGTGGAGGTGTTTGCTGGCTTAAGGCAAATTAGCATGTATAAATCCCCAGAGCCTGACTAGTTGTTCCCAAGGACCCTGCGGAACACAAGTGCAGAAATTGTCGGGGTCCAAGCAGAGATATTGAAATAATCCTTAGTGACAGGTGAGGCACTGGAGGATTGGAGGAGAGACAATGTTGTTCCACTGTTCGAGAGGGGGTCTAAGGATAAATGAGAAAATGTTACGTTAGTGAGCGTGACATCAGTAGTGGGAAAGTTATTAGAACATATGTGCAGGAACCGGATATATAAGTATTTGGATAGATGTGGACTGATTAAGGATAGAGAGCATGGTTTTGTGCATGGTGGGTCATGTCTAACCAGTCTTACAGAGTCTCTCGAGGAAGTTATCAGGAATGTGGCTGAGGGCAAGGCAGTGGATGTTGCCTACATGGACTTTAGCAAGGCACTTGACAAAGTCTCATATGGGAGGTTGGTCAAGAAGGTTCAGTCATTCAGCATTCAAGATGAGACAGTAAATTGGATGAGACACTGTCTGTGGGAGAAGCCAGTATGGTAGCAGATGGTTGCCTCTCTGACTGGAACCTGTGACTATTGGTGAGCCACAGGGATCAGTGCTGGATCTGTTGTTGTTTGTCATCTATATCAGTAATCTGGATGATAAGATGGTTAGGGATCAGCAAATTGGAGGATGAAACCGAGTCTGGGGATTCAGCGGACTGTGAGAAGACTATCATGGCTTGCAGTGCGATCTGGACCAGGTGGAAATATGGCTTGAGAAATGGAAAATGGAATTCAATGCAGAGAAGTGCGAGATGTTGCATGTTGGTAGGACCTACCAGGGTGGGTCTTACACAGTGACTGGTCGGACATGTAGGAGTGTTGTTGATGAAAGGGATCTGGGAATACAGGTCTATGTTTCACTAAAAGTGGTGTCACAGTTCGATAGGGACGGAAAGAAAGATTTTGGCACATAGTCCTTCATAAACCAAAGTACTGGATGGTATGTTATGTTGACTTTGTACAAGACATTGGTGATGCCTAATCTGGAGTATTGAGTGCAGTTTTGGTCATCAACCTACAGGAAAGATGTAAAAGGGGTTCAGAGATTTCAGAGAAATGCCAGGTCTGGAGGACTTGGGTTATAAGGAGAGACTGAAACAGGTCAGGACTTTATTCCTTGGAATGTAGAAGATTGAGGGGAGATTTGATGGAGGTATACCACAATTATGAGGATTATAGATGGGGTAAATGCAAGCTGGCTTTCTCCACTGAGATGGGGTGGGACTACAACCAGAAGCCATGGGTTAAGGGTGAAAGGTGAAAGGTTAATTGGAACATGAGGGGAATATTCTTCACACAGATCCGGGTGTGGAATGAGCAGCCAGCAGAAGTGGTGCATGCGAGCTCAATTTCAAAATTTAAGAGGTTTGCATAGGTACTTGGATGAAAGGGGTATGGGAGTAGAAAGTTTAAATAGTTCAACACCAACTGGAAGGGCCTGTTTCTGTGTTGTACTTTTCCATGACAAGAACCTTAAATAATACTACCATTCACTCGAATTCCTTTAAGAGCTGTGCAGACCAACCATATATCTGAGTAGGAGAAATCCTCAATTCCAGAGTTTCTCCATGTCTCTCTAACGTTGAGGCAAGTTACTGCAGTGGTTTGCCATTACCTTCTGCTGGGTGAGGGGCCAAAGAGATCACCAGCTCATAATCCAGCACGGATGGAATGCGTGCAGGGGAGCCGGCCGGATTCACACTCAGGACCTTTCATCTCGAAGTCTGGCGCTGATGCGCCATGAGAGGGTTTCTGTTACTGTGGGGCCTGATACCCTTTCAGCTCAGTGGGAACAGGGAATAATACCATTGAAGAGAGTCAAACTGAGCCGTCACATATTGGAGATGGCAGAAATACCCCACCCTTATACAGCATCAGAGAGTTTGTGGGTATTTCCAGGTACCAGCACTGTTCCCGGTTCGAAGATGATTTCTCTCTCCAACTTGGGTTTAACCTCACTGTAACAGTGTGATAACAAATCAAACCTTGGCAACTCAAGTGATCTCATATCAAATGTTGTCCTTCACCCACTGATGGATTTTAAAATTTTTTACAGGTTAAAAACGACAAGGAATTTGTCTATGGGAATTCAAACACAACACACCAGTTGTGCTGTCTCTGTCTAGATATTTAAGGAGCAACAGATTCAAACAACCATCCTTCCTGCTCAGACTGTGGGGAGAGATTCACTCGGTCATCTGACCAACTGACACGTCCGTCATTTTACACAGGGGAGAGACCGTTCACCTGCTCAGACACTGGGAATGGATTCACTTGGTAATCTCAACTGAAGCTACACACTGGGCAAGGCCATTCAACTATTCTGTGAGTGGGAAGGGGTTCAGTTGGTCTTCCCGCCTGTGGACACACCAGTCAGTTCACCCTGGGCAGAGGCTGGTCATCTGCTGAATTTGTGGGGAAGGATTCACTCGGTCATCTGACCTAATGGCTCACCAGCGAGTTCACACCGAGGAGCGGCCGTTCACTTGCTCAGAATGTGGGAAGAGATTCACTCAGTTATCCAGCCTACAGAGACATCAGCGAGTTCACACTGGGGAGAAGCCGTTCACCTGCTCAGAATGTGGGAAGGGATTCACTCAGTTATCCAGCCTACAGAGACATCAGCGAGTTCACACTGGGGAGAAGCCGTTCACCTGCTCAGAATGTGGGAAGAGATTCACTCGGTCATCCCACCTACTTGAACACCTGCGAGTTCACACTGGGGAGAAGCCATTCTCCTGCTCAGAATGTGGGAAGGGATTCACTCAGTTATCCAACCTACAGAGACATCAGCGAGTTCACACTGGGGAGAAGCCGTTCACCTGCTCAGAATGTGGGGAAGGATTCACTGATTCATCCAGCAGACAGAAACATCAGCGAGTTCATAGCAGGCAGCGGCTGTTCACCTGCTCAGACTGTGGGAAGGGATTCACTTACTCATCTAATCTCAAGGTACATCAGCGAGTTCACACTGGTGACAGGCTGTTCACCTGCTCAGTCTGTGGGAAGGGATTCATTCAGTCATCCAAACTACTGAGTCATCAGCGAGTTCACACTGGGGAGAAGCCGTTCACCTGCTCAGTCTGTGGGAAGGGATTCACTCAGTCATCTACCCTACTGGTACATCAGCGAGTTCACACTGGGGAGAAGCCGTTCACCTGCTCAGAATGTGGGAAGAGATTCACTCGGTCATCCCACCTACTTGAACACCTGCGAGTTCACACAGGGGAGAAGCCATTCTCCTGCTCAGTCTGTGGGAAGGGATTCACTCGGTCATCTGGTCTCGAAAAACACCAGCAGGTTCACACTGGGTAGAGGCCGTTCACCTGCTCAGACTTGACAAAACTGTTTGACCAGGAAACAGAAATCTGGGAGCTTTGAGCTGGAACAGCAAGAGCAATAACCTGGAGTCCTGAAAAAGGAAGGAAATCAAGTTGAGATAAAAAAACATCAAAGCATCACTAAAAAGTTGTACTTTCACCTGCAGAGGGAATCAGACATGGCTGATCAAGCTATTGGGAAATCAGTTGAGCAACTCAAGCTAGAGAGAATGACAGCAAAACGATTGTTTTCTCGTCTGGCCAACAGTATTACCAGGACCTATGAAGACATGTCTGAAGAGGAGCTCAGAGTGAGTTTCAATAAACTCACAATAGAAGCCGAGGAAGTCATGAAAGCCAATGATGATGCGGAGGCCGGACTCACCGCAGAACGGGAGGCGGTGCTGAACACAGAGAAAGTAGCTGTGTTAACTGAACAGCAAAAAGCTGACCTGGCAAAGACGGCAAATGAGTGTGAGTTGAAACTAAAGGAAATCAGAAGGCTGATCCTGGAGACTCTTTGGACCAACTTTGGAAATGTTGAGTTGCTCATAGCACTACAAGCAGCAGAGGATGAATGTGAAGACGTCACTGCTGTACAACCTGATGGCCACCAGGAGGCGTATGGCTTCATGCTTAACCATCTGCAAGGACTGGTAAAGACAGCGAAGGAGGTGGGAACGATGGAACCGGCCAGGGGATCGGAAGCAACTTCAGAGTCGCCTAAAGGGGCTCAAACACCAAATCCCCAAGCTAGTTTCCAAGAAGGCCCACTTCATACAGGCAAGGAGAAAGGAGGACGCTGAAAGACTAACACCGACGGCATTGGGCTTTTCCTCCAATTTTCCCACGCCAGCCATCAGACTGAAACCGACGGCCCTTCCCAAGTTTACTGGCAGCATTTTCACAGGTGGAGAAAGGACTGGGAAGCACTCCAGAGGCAGAGAGAGCCAACCGGTTCAAGAGAGGTGGAAAAGGTTCAACTGCTGGACAGTCTTGACGACAAAGTCAGAAGAGACCTTCACCTCAAAACTTATAAAACTGCAGATGACATCTTCTGTGTTCTAGAAAACCGCTATGGAAATGGAGTGTGGAAATCGGAAGTGGGATAGTATTGGCGCAGCATGCGAGCCAAAATGCGGGGGTTGCGGCTGCGGAAACTGCCAGCCAGGCGGCAAAGGAATGACTCTTGCTGAAGAGAGGGAACTTGTATACAAATTCATATACAAAAAAAAATCAAAGCAATAGTGATAAGGGAGAAAGAAAGGCATGAATATTGACTTCTGTAACTTCTGTTAATGCCCCTCCTCCCCTTCTTACCTCATCCCTGACAAGCTTAGTTGCCCATCACTCCACTTGTTCTCCATCTCCCTCTGGTGCTCCCCTCCACCTTTCTTCCTCCCTAGGCCTCCTGTCCCATGATCCTTTCCCTTCTCCAGCGCTGTATCACTTTTGCCAATCACCTGTCCAGCTTTCAGCTTCACTCCACCCCCTCCGGTCCTCTCCTATCATTTTGCATTTCCCCCTCCCCCAACTGCTTTCAAATCTCTTAGTATCTTTCCTTTCTGTTAGTTCTGACGAAGGGTCTCGGCCAGAGCCGTTGACAGTGCTTCTCCCTATAGATGCTGCCTGGCCTGCTGTGTTCCACCAGCATTGTGTGTGTGTTTGAATTTCCAGCATCTGCAGATTTCCTCGTGTTTGCAGAATATTCGAAGGATACTTCACATTATGGATCATATATACAAAAAAGTAAAATCAAAGCAATAGTGATAAGCGTGGATGCTGAAAAGGCATTTGATTCGGTTAATTGGAATTTTCTTTACAGAGTTTTACATAGAGTTGGTTTCCATAACAATTATTAAAACTATACAGGCACTATATGACAACCCTACCGCTAGGATTAAAATCAATGGATATTTAATCAAATAGTCTTACCCTAGAAAGGGGCACAAGACAGGGTTTTGCATGGTCAGCACTACTCTTCGCATTATATCTGGAGCCATTAGCTCAATACATCAGACAAAGTGGGGAATTACTAGTAAAGGGACAGAGCATAAATTGGCTTGTTACATGGATGACATTTTGATCTATCTAGGGCAACCAACATACTCTTTACCTGAATTGATGCAATCCTTTGAACAATATGGTCAATTATCAGGATACAAGATCAACAAAGATAAAACCCAATTACTTTCATATTACTACAGCCCAGCAAGAGAAATTGAAAGTAGATAACCCCGGGCATGGCAAACAGAGTCTTTCAAATATTTGGGCATCATTATGCCAAAAGATTAGGCAACATTATCAGAATGTAATTATCAGCCTTTATATAAAAAGAACATTAAGGAATAGATAGCAAGATGGAACCTGATTCCTTTCTTTTAGTTTCAGTTCAAGGAGTGAGTCTATTATAATGAATACACTGCCCAGACTGTTATAGCTCTTTCAGCCCCTACCAATAGAGATTAATCAAAATCAATTCAATGAATGGAACAAGATGTTACCAAGGTATATTTGGCAAGGTAAAAGGCCTAGAGTTCATCTCAAAACTTTGCAATTAGCAAAGGAAAAGGGTGGATGCGGCCTAACTTCTCTTCGAGGTTATTATTTTGCAGCACAGTTGAGAGCTGTGATATGCTGGAGCAACCCATCGTATGACGCACAATGGAAAAACATTGAGGAGCGGGTACTTCCCATCCCCATACAAGCAGTTTTGGCTGATAATAACTTGCAAAGGTACATAAATAATATTGATAATCCATGGGTGAAATTGACACTTAATGTGGAAAACTACTCTAAAAGAATATAATCTCGAGGGAGATACTGCAATTCTTCAATGGTGTGCATATAACTTGGATTTTACACCAAATAAATTGGATGCTAGATTTAAGGACTGGACAGCTAAAGGAATAACAGTTCTTTGCAACATAATAAAAGAAGGAACACTGTTCAGCTTTGAAATGCTGAAAGGGAAACATTTAGAAAAATAAGATTTTTATCAGTATTTATAGATGCGACAGTATGTTAATAGGATGCTTAAGATTGTAACCAAGGCAAGTACGTGCATGTTAGAGCTGTTTAGAAAAGCATATAGTTCAGATAACGGTAGTGGAATTATTTCAAGCATGAATAAGGGTTTGTCAAATCTTAAAATACATTTGACTTCATACTTTAAAACAAAATGGGAGAAGGAAGGAGGGATAATTATATCTGAGGAAGAATGGACAACAATATGGAGGTATCAATGGAAGTGCACCAGTTCACAGAAATGGAGGGAGTTCGGACAGAAAAACTTGATAAGATATTTTATTACACCCTCTTAGAAATCCCATTATGATAGTAACCTCGCTGTTTGCTGGAGAAACTGTGGAAATCGAAATGCAAATCATTATTATATTTTTTTGTGACTGCCCTGCTATCAAAGACTATTGGAGGGGGATACACAATGCCCGACATGGCATCTTTAAGTGTGAAATACCCTTGGGGAGTAAGACCATATATTTTGGATATATACCTCAAGAATGGTTGAAAAAAGATAAATATTTAATGAATATGTGGTTGGTGGTTGGTGGCTGGTAAAAAGACTGTTACTGGGATATGGTTATCACAGGAGAGCCCAAGGTTAAATGCATGGATGGAAATTACAATGGACATTTACAAAATGCAGAAGATAATCATAATCTGGAACAATTTGATTCATACTGGGAAAAATGGTTTAACTACATAATGCCTCATAGGCCTGATTTTATTCTCACAAATCATTTAATATGTTGTTAAAAAAAGATCACTCCCTACTTGTACATAGTTTTTTTTCCTTTTGCTTGTTTTTTCTTTCACTCTTTTCTATAAGTGTATACCTCAGATAAATTCAATGCTGAGATTTGTGACATATTTGATTATATGATATATATCTACAAAGTCTGAAATACAACTTCTGGAAATGTTTGTTTGACGATGAACTTCAATAAAAAAAAACAAGAAAAACAGATAAAACGTTTAAGTGTATATTTTCAACAAAATGAACAGGATTCAGCTCTCCATGTGTGTATTTGCAATCGTGATAAGAAATACAGACCAGAACACGTACATGTGAGGCCAACTCAGAACAATCAATCATCACTCCAGAAGAAAACTTTAACCAGTGAAATGAGTATGACCCTCCATGCGAGACATCCCAACAATCTGAGTAGACTAGATGGTGACAAGGAAGCCGTGAGCACCTGACTGAGAGTTGGAGACCTCTCCCCAAAAAACAAAGGGGTTCCTTGCAGAAATAAAGGACGTTTGACAAAAGGGGGGAAACATCAAAAATACATGAAATATTAACAAACGAGGCAGTTAGTGCAGAAAATGCCAGAGAAAGCAGACACAATCCAACACATTCCAATATCCTGCAGCAGTTTAACTCAATCTGATTACTTACAAAGGTACAAACAAATGGCAAATATCATTTACCAAAATCTTGCTTGAAAATACAAACTCATGAAGGCCCATCACTTCATAAAGGTACCATAAATTCAAACCCGATACGGTTTTAGTGTCAAAATCTTACATATTATATGATAATCAATACATTATGTCAGATTGGACAATCCATAATAACCATCCGGTTGTAATATTACAGGATAACCAAACACGATCAACTCCCCCAGCAGATTAAACCATTCCCAACACATGTTCCTCAACCAGTGGAGCACCTCACCACAGTCATTTCTTGTGTCATCAATCAGACAACCAAATTATTTTCTCTGTCAATCAGCTTCCAAATGTTGCTACTCTGTCATTCGTTGCCACGCCCCGCTGCAGCTTCCCTTCTCCTCATCATACGTTCATAATCCAGAGCCCCACTCTCTGCCCTGTGTAGACTTCCCTCGGGTTTCTGACCCTGCTTCGTTGAACATCCGACAGGTGGTTCCCCATTCTGCTTTCAGTCTTTAAAGGACAGGGGTGTTTTCAACAACTTTTAGAAGCAGGGAAAATGACCCATAATATGGAAATGAGTCGTGAATAACGAGGTTAACTAGCAAAGTCATTCTTCCTCAGTCCAGAGATGAGAGGGGCGAAGAACATGTTGGAGAGAACTGCAGTCAGCTCGTCTTCTTCAGTCTGCAGATAACTCAAGGGGAACCTCTTCCCCCAGAAAGTGGTGACTGCAACCCATTTCGCAGGGAGAACGAGAGGGGAACAACAGGGGAGGATTTAAAAGGAGAGTCGTGGAACAGAATCAGTGGTAGGGTTTAGCAGGCCTGAGTTGACTCTCTACTGTACACTAGCACTGTTATAAATTCAACAGATTCCGAAGACTTACTAATGAGGCCGACATAATGCAGGTGTTCCAAACTATAAGTGTACAGAAATGGAGAAAGTGCGCTGTTGAGAGAATTCGGCCTTTTCTCCTTGGAGCGACGGAGGATGAGAGGTGACCAGATAGAGGTGTACAGGGTGATGAGAGGCATTGATCTTGTAGATAGTCAGCGGCTTTTCCTCAGGGCTACAATGGCTGCCGCGGGTTTAATGTGCTTGGGAGCAGGTACAGAGGAGATGTCACGGGTAAGTTTTATACTCAGAGTGGTGGGTGTGTGGAACGGGCTGCTGGCGACGGTGGTGGAGGCGGCTACGATAGGGTCTTTTAAGAGACTACTGGATAGGTACATGGAGCTTAGAAAAATAGAGGGCTATGGGTAACCCTCGTAAATTCTAATTTAGGGTCATGCTCAGCACAACTTTGTGGGCCGAAGGGCCTGTATTATGCTGTAGGTTTTCTAAGTTTATTTTTTTCTTTTACCCCATTTCTGTGGAATCAACAACCAGAGAGGACTGGTTTAAGGTAAGAGAGGATTGATTTAATAGAGATCCCAGGGGAAAATTATCAATCCACTCTCCCTTCCGGTTCATTGTTTAACTAACACGATGAGTGCACTCTCAGTTTGGAGGAGCAACACCTCATATTACTTCCGGGTAGCATGAGTAGCCATATCTTTAACTTCTATCTCCACCTTTTCATTTCATCAACCCACACGCCAGTCTCTTCCATTATGTCTCCTCACTTCTCTCTTCTCCACTGCGGATCGTCTCCCTCTGGTTCCCCTTTAGTTTCTTCCCCATTGACCGCTCTCCTCTCCTATCAGATTCCTCCTTTTCAGTCCTTTACATTTTCCATCTACCACCTCACAGCGTCTCACTTCATCTCCCCCCCCCCCACTCACTCACCTTCACTCTTATCTGGCTTCACCTATCACCTACCAGCTTGGACTCTTTCCACTCCCCGCTCCATCTTGTTCCGGCTTCTCCCCACTTCCAGTCCCGATGAAGGGTCTCGGCAGGAAATCTTTGTTTTGCTTTATCCCCTCTATCGAAGCTACCAGACCTCCTGACTTCCTCCAACAGTTTGTGTCTGTGACCCTGCAACTCCAACATCTGCAGAATCTCAGCGGGACAGAGTGCAGAATGCAGGGACTACATCGGGTCTCAGTAATGTCGAGGAGGCCACACCTGGAAAACTGGAAAAAATGGATGACCCCAACAGTCACGATGCTGAAAAGTTGCCTCAAATGGAAGGACTGTTTGGGACCCTGACTAGTGGTGAGGAAAGTGTTCTCGGGCAGGTCTGGCACTTCATCCACTTGCAGTTCGCTTCCAGTCCACTTCACTATCGCTGTAAACCTCTCCCTTTTGTGGACAACACTGCCACTTGCTGGTGATTTCCCACAATAACAGGAACCCCCCCCCTCCCGATTTGTGGACTCCATTGTCACCAGGTGGCGCTCTGCCGCAATAATTCTGAGAGACAGAAATGTAACGCTGCAGCCTGCTGAAATATTTATTCAAGATTCAGAGTTGTTTAATTCCATTTCGAGCAGGCATGTGTAAACGAGGTCGAAATAATTATTACTCCAGCTCCAATGCAACACAAAAACACAATAATAATAACATATATCCAAAGCTTATATACTATGTTCATAAAGTGACGCTCGGCATAGGATGCCTGCATATAAGATGACAGACGGGAAATGGTAAAGTAGAGGTGTTTGGTGTTGTGGAAGGGTTTGTTATTGGTTAGAGATATTTATCAGCCTTACTGCTTGGGAAAAGTATCTGTCCCAGAGGCTAGTAGTCCTGGTGAGGATGCTGAGCATTTACCCCCCGATGGGAGTGGGACAAGCAGTTCAAGAGCAGGATGGGTGGAGGTAGATTATGAAAATTAGGTTGGTGCTTGATCTCAAGAGAGGGAATTTGGAAAATACTAATGAGGTGCTTTTAGAATAGCTTGAAAAGTCTAATGCTTTTAGAAAAAGCATTTTAGAAAATGCTTTTAAAATTGCCCTCTTGAAAAATGTTTATTCTGGAATGGGTGTTGTCCAAGGAACCAAATTTGATTAGGGAGCTTATGGTAAAGGAACCACGTGGACGCTGTGATCATAACATGTTGCAATTCACCCTGCACTTTGAGAGGGGAAAGGTACAACATGATGCATCTTTATTAGTGGAGTGAGGGGAAATATGGAGGCACGAGAGAAGAGCTTACAGAAGTTGATTGGAAGGGGACACTAGCAGGGATGATGGCAGAATAGCAATGGCTGGAGTTGTTCAACTTGACAGCCTCAGGGTTGAAATGAACTGTCCAAAAACAATAGAAAGTATTGCAATATTGGGAAAACCATTGACAACATTTATTTCAAGGCTTTAAAAAACTGCGGAACAGAGCTCAATAATTAACAAATACAACAAAGGCAATAAACACTTCCATCAATACCGACACTGACTTTTTTTTAATGAAAATATCTTAGTCCCATTTCGATCATAAAATTTACAAAGATAAGTAAGAACTGAAATTACAAGTTTGGAAAAGTCTATTTACACTCAAACCCATTTAGATGAACACTACCTTGGACAGAAGGAGGAAGAGGAATAACACACATGAGAAAAAAAATCACAAAAGTCCATAAGACACAGGAGCAGAATCGGCCATTTGGCCCATCGAGTCTGCTCCATCATTTCATCATGAGCTGATCCAATTTGCCCTTTAGTCCCATTCCCCCGCCTTCTCACCATAACCTTGGATGCCCTGACTACTCAGATACCTATCAATCTCTGCCTTAAACACACCCGATGACTTGGCCTCCACTGCTGCCGGTGGCAACAAATTCCGCAGATTCACCACCCTCTGACTAAAAAAATTCTCCGCATCTCTGTTCTGCATGAGCGCCCTGCAAAATCAAGTCATGCCCTTTTGTACTAGACTCCCCCAGTCACTCTCGGCACTGCATTCAGCAACGGGGATGGACAAATATCCAGCCTGCAGCTTATTGAAACTTTCTCCCCGATGTGAACCCGGTCGTGTGTCACAAGGTTAGATTATTGAGTGAATCCCTTCCCATATTCACAACAGGTGAACGGCCTCTCCCCAGTGGAACACAATGATGCAGCCTTGGTGGAGACGGTTGAGAGAATCTCTCCCCAAAGTCTGAGCAGATGATCGGCCACTAAGTGGTGTGAACTCGCTGGTGTTTTAATAGACGAGATAATCGTGTGAATGCCTTCCCACATTCAGAGGTCGACGGCCTCTCCCCAGTGGAACTCACTGGCGTGCCAGCAGATCAGATGACTGAGTGAATCCCTTCTCACAATCTGAGCGGGTGAAATCCCTCTCTGCAGTGTGAACTGACTGGTGAGTCACTAGGTGAGATGATGTGGTGAATCTCTTCCCACAGACTGAGCAGGTGAACGGCCTCTCCCCAGTTTGAACTCGCTGGTGTGTCTGTAGGTTGGATGACTGAGTGAATCCCTTCCCACAGTCTGAGCAGGTGAATGGCCGGTCCCCAGTGTGAACTAACTGGTGTGCTTGTAGGCTACCTAACTGTGTGAATCACTTTCCACAGTCTGAGCAGGTGAACGGCTTCTCCGCAGTGTGAAATCGCTGATGACTCTGTAGGTTAGATGACTGAGCAAATCCCTTCCCACAGACTGAGCAGGTTAAATCCCTCTCTGCAGTGTGAACTGACTGGTGAGTCACTAGGTGAGATGATGTGGTGAATCTCTTCCCAAAGTCTGAGCCACACAACCCCATCAGTTCCATTATCCAAGTCATTGACAAACTATGTGAGAAGTAGCGGTCCGAATACTGACCCCTGAAGACCACTAATCTCTGCTGGCCAACCAGAAAAGTCTCCTTTTCTTCCCACTCACTGCCTCTTGGCTGTCAGCCGTTCCTCTATCCATGCCAGTATTACTTCTGACATTTATCCTGTTAAGCAGTTTCATGTGTGACACCTTATCAGAAGCTTTCTGAAAATCCAAGTAAATGATATCCACTGCCTCTCGTTTGTCCATCCTGCTTATGACTTCCTCGAAGATCTGTAACAGACTTGTCAGGCAAGATTTCCCTGTATAGAACTTATGCTGGCTTTGACATTACATCATTAGTCTCCTAGTACACCAAAACCTCAACTGTTATCATGACTCCACACTTTCCCAGCCACTGAGGTTAGGCTAACTGGACTATAATTTGCTTTACTTTGCCTTCCTCCCTTCTCAAAGAGTGGATTGGCATTTGCAATCTTCCTGTCCTCCGGGACCATGCCAGAATCAAGTGATCCTTGACGTGTCATGACCAATGCATCTGTTATCTCTCCAGCAACCTCTCTCAGGACTCTGGGATGTAGTCCATCTGGTCCAGGTGACTTATCCACTTCAAGAACCTGTGTTTGCCTCAAACGTTTTCCTTTGTAATAGCAATGGCACTCACTCCTGTTCCCTGACACTCATGGATCTCTGGCACACTGGTGGTGTCTTCCACAGACAAGACGGATGCAAAGTACCTATCAAGTTAGTCTACCATCTCTTCCCCATTTGTACCCCATGAGCATCATTTTCCAGTGGTCCAATATCAACTCTCGCCTCCCTTTCGTATATTTTATAACTGGTTTATATTATTGTATAGTTTGCTGTCATATTTCACCTTTCGCCTTATAGCTTTTATTTTAAATTTGCCTGTCGTTGGATGTTAAAAGCTACCCAATTATCCAACCTACTATTCACTTTTAATACCTTATATGCTTTTATACAGTCCTTAACTTCCTTTGTCGGCCACGATAGCCCAGCCCCGCTGTTTGAGAACTACGTCTGTGGGACATATCTGTCCTGCACATTATGAACTATTCCCAGAAACGTCAGCCATTTCTGCTCTGACGTCATCTCCACCAGCATCCTCCAATCCACCTGGGGAATCACCTCTCTCACGCCTCTGTAATTCACTTTCATTCCATTGCGATACTACACATGTGACCTGTGCTTCTCCCTCACAAATTGTAGTGGGACTTCAATCATATTATGATCACTGCCTTCTAATGGTTCCTTTACATTAACCTGCCTAATAAGATCTGGGTTATTACACAACACCCAATGTAAGATAGCAGTTCCCCGAGTAGGCTCAACCATCAGCTGCTCTAAAAAGCCATTTCGTTAGCATTCAATACATCCCCTCTTTTGCGATCTCACGCCAATCTGACTTTCCCAATCCTCCTGCAGAGTGAAGTCACCCACTACAGTTGTGTCAAACGTAAATGCCAAACATTCAGCAGTACCTGGGGCAGAAGTGAGGATACATGCTTTTACCAAGGAGAGAAGATGTTTTTGTAGCTGAAAGGCCTGAAGGTAGATAAGACACCACAGAGTTCAGAAAGAGGTAGCTGAAGAGATTGTGAAGGCATTAGAGTCATAAAACACTACAACACAGGAAAATGCCATTCGGCCAGTCTAGTCCGTGCTAAAGCATTAATCTTCCGAGTTCCAACAACTTCCACCTGGACCATCGCCCTCCATATGCTTCTCATCCAGTGACCTAAGCAAACTTCTCTTAAAGATTACAATCGTCCCTGCCACTTGCTCAGCAGCTCGGTCCACACTCTCCCCGCCTCTGAATGAAGAAGTTCCCCCTTAGTTTTCTCTTCAAGTGATGAGTAATGATCTATCACAAATCACTAGATTTTGGAACGGTTCTGGTGGACCAGAAATTTGCAAATGTCACTCCACAATTTAAGAGGAAAATTATTGGACAGTTTGTCTGACCTTAGTGGTCAGGAAGATGTTAAAGTGTGCTAAGAGTGTGTTTTTTGGGTACTGTAATTGGGGAAACATGATGAAGTAGGCCCAAGTCAGCCGGATTCCTTCAAGGAAATCTTGACTGACAAATCTCTTGGAATACTTTGCAGAAATAACAGGAAAGATAGATAAAGCAGAGGCAGTGTATGTTGTTTGCTTGGATTTTCAGATGATCTTCAACAAGGTACCCCATGCAAGGCTTATTGAGAAAGTAAGGAGGCATGGGATCCAAGGGCACATTGCTTTGTGGATCCAGAACTGGCTTGCTCACAGAAGACAAAGAGTGGTTGTATACTGGTCATATTCTGCATGGAGGTCGGTGACCAGTGGTCTGCCTCAGGGATCGGTTCTGGGACCCCTACCCTTCGTGACTTTAATAAATGACCTGGATGAGGAAGTGGAGGTACGGGTTAGTAAATTTGCTGATGACACAAAGGTTGGGTTAGGTTGCAGGGGGATATTGATAGTCTGCAAACCTGGGCTGAGAAGCGGCAAATGGAGTTCAACCCAAAGAAGTGTGATGTGGTTCATTTGCTTCGGTCAAATATGATAGCATATAGTATTAATGGTAAGCCTCTTGGCAGTGTGGAGGAACAGAGGGATCTTGGGGACGGAGTCCACAGGACACTCAAAGCTGCTATGTAGGTTGACTCTGTGGTTAAGAAGCCATACTGTGCGTTGGCCTTAATCATCCGCAGGCTTGAGTTTAAATGCCGAGATGTAATGTTGCAGCTATATAGGACTTTGGTCAGACCCCACTTGGAGCACTGTGCTCAGTCCTGGTCGCCAAACTACAGGAAGGATGTGGAAGCCATAGAAAGGGTGCTGAGGAGATTTACGAGGATGTTGTTTGGATAGGGATAGGTTGAGTGAACTCAGTCTTTTCTCCTTGGAGTGATGGAGGATAAGAGGTGTCCTGATAAAGGTGTTCATGAAAATGGGAGACATTGATCGTGTGGATAGATAGAGGCTTTTTCCCAGGGCTGAAAGTGCTAGCACGAGAGGGCATAGTTTGAAGATGCTTGGAAGTAGGTACGGAGGAGATGTCAGGGGTATGTTTTTTTTACATAGAGAGTGGTGAGTGATTGGAATGGGCTGCCGGCAATGGTGGTGGAGGCGGACATGATAGGGTCTTTTAAGAGACTCCCGGATAGGTAAACGGAGCTTAGAAAAATAGAGAACTGTAGGTAACCCTTGGCATTTCTAGAGCAAGGACATGTTCGGCATAGCTTTGTGAGCCACAGGGCCTGTAACGTGCCGCAGGTTTTCTATGTTTCTATGTTTCTAAGGTGCTGCACGTGAGGCTGCTTAACAGGATCACAGCTCATGGAATTACAGGGAAGAAACTTGTACTGACAAGGGAGAAAGAGTCAGAATAATGTGGGTAATTCTGTTTTGCTGTCGGTAACAAATGCTGTTGTGTAGGGGTCAGTATTGAGACCGCATCGTTTCATGTTAAATCTGAATGATATGGATGACGGCATTGATACCTTGGCGACGAACATTGCTGTTGATACAAAGATAGGTACGGGACAGGTAGTTTAGAGCAAAGCGGGAGTCTGCAGAAGGACTTCGATAGGCCAGCAAAGTAGCAGTTGAAATACAGTGTATGCAAGTCATGTACATTTGGTAGAAGTAATTGGGCGTAGAAAAAAAATAAATGGGAGAAGCTTGAAAAAATTAGAGGTGCATAAGTGCTTGTCAGTCCTTGAGCAAGAGGCCCTAAAGATTTGCTTGTAGATTGAGTTGATTAAGGGTGACAACTGCAATGTTAGCAATATAAGAGCAAGGATGCGATACTATAGCTTTATAACGCATTGGGCAGATCTCTGTTGATGTATTGTGAGCAGATTCCGACCTGTACTTCCGACTTATTATCTGAGCAAAAGATGTGTTCGTATTGAAGTGGGTCTGGAGAAGTGTCAAAGAATGATTCCAGGAAGACCAAGAGTGGATGACCTGGATGAGGAAGTACGTGGGAAGGGATTCACTCAGTCATCCAACCTACAGAAATTTATCAATATTCACTGCTGCTGATTTCCACACACAAATAAATCAAAAGGGATATGCCCAATCAAATAGATAATTAATCGATCAATAGCCCCCAAACAACTCGGCCCAGCCGGACACATAACAGGGAACATTAACATCTCACAACACTGGATTCAGTAATGAAACCCGTGATTAATGTTCTTGTCCCTCTGAAATCATAAGAAACGCACATTGAGGTGCATTTTAATACGAGCGCTTCCCCACAGGTGATGTCACACAGACCCCCCCTCGTGGCTGACGTCACGCATGGGCTTCACACACTGGGATCTGCCCTTACGTGCACAGTGTCTTACGTCATCCATGCGCTGCTGAGCTCGGGCTTTATCAGTTTAATAGCTGGGCTAATAGTCACGTGACCAGCCGTCCCCCACAGCTGTCAACAGAGGATTCGGGGGCTGCGCTATTCCCTCTGGTGCAAAGCGATGTCAATCACTTGTTACCACCAGTCGCAGAGGTGGACAAGTCCAGAGGGTGTTACCCCCGCTGAGTTAGCCTCCCCTCCGGCCTCAAACCACATCACACCGGAGTATATGTCCGTTTTTTGATTTATTTCCATTTCTCTCCAAGGGAAGTTGGGGTGTTTGTGAAGCGTCTGCTGCGGCCGGAGTCTGATGTGTCGCCGAGAGGTAGGAGGAAACCACTCGGCCATCGGTATGATGCCAGTTCCCTGGGGAGGGAGAGGAGGGATTTTATTGAATGGAAAAAGATAGTGTGAGAGGGGGCGGGCAATATGTTTGTCCCGGTGGAAATCTGTGGAAATATCTGAGCCCACAGTGGTGGCGAACAGAGGGATTCACACTGGGGGGGGGGGGGAAACACCAGCAGACGGTTGACCTGCAAGTAGGCCAATGACGGGGGTAGGAGGTGAGTGTTTGGGGCAACACGGGGCTGCTGAAGATGAACATTTTTTGCACAGATGATTAACCAAGTGGTTAGAGAGTATTTGTTATAGAGTGTGCAATGAAGTTTCAACAGACTCATCCCTGAAATGGTTGGGTCATCATATGAAGAAAGATCAAATGTGATAACCCTTTCATTTAGGGAATCGAGGACAGAAGTGAACACATTGAAATGCCCAACATCATTACCGGTAGAAACAGGGATCCCAGTCTCTGAAAAAGGGGGTGGATGCCTATATTTTATAATAAAACCCCTATTGTTTTACCTTTACCTCCTCTCCCAATTTTATGGTGGCCTTGGTCCTTCACACCCCCTTACCTGTTTAAGATTCAGCCCATTAGCAGCAGTCAGCAATTCATTTTTTTTTTTTGGCTTTTCGTAATGCCTCAGGGGTTGGCGCTTCCAGAAATTTATAAATGTCCATTGCTGCTGATTTCCACACACAAAAAAATCAAAAGGGATTTCCCCAATCAAACTGATAATTCATCGATCAATAGCCACCAAATTTGTTCATATCCCAGACGCAGGCCCCAAATTTGTTATGAACCATAATGCTTTAGAACCAAGCCAGCAGCAATAGACTACACCTGGAGTCTGGTTTTGATGTTAAATCTGTCTTTATTAGAATCTACTTGTAATATTGCAACTTAAACAAGATAAACAGAAGTTAATAGTGTTACGTTTATAAATGTGTGTAAATATAACTCCCAAACTATTGAGCTCGGGGGAAACAAGGCTCGGAGTCTTGAGATGGTAAAGTATGAAAGTTCAGTTCAACTACAGAATAGGCGATAAGAGAGAGAGATTTGTAATCCAGGGTAAATGGCAAGAGAAGGCAAAAATGTCGATACTATGTAGATAATATGTAGATATATGTAGATATGTAAATATGTACATTCCTCAGGTTCCATGGTGGTAAAACGAACGAACAGTCATTGTAGAATTTATCCGTCATCATTCCAAATCCACATACTGATTATCACCGAAAGTGACTTGTAACAAGGGGTATGTTTTCAAGTGAACTACCACACCACAGCCATTCAAGTGTTAACACATAAGTGGTCTCCACAGGATATCCCAAATCAGATCCACTCCTATGGATCAAACAATGTGACTTCCACACATTCGATGTACATGAATCGATAATTAACCCACCCTTGTGGGCATAGGAAACTTTTAAACAGTGACCCTTGGTCACTAGTTCCCTGGTTTCAATCCTTCCATTTTTCCTCCTTCATCTCCATTTGACTCTGAGTGTCTGTGTCCTCGGTTAAAGCTAAACAAGTGCGAGCGATGTAAACAAGCTGCAAGTCAGACTGATTCATCTTCTTAATCTCTCTCTCTTAAAATGAGAGTCCACAGCAAAGGAAACCCAGGGATTCATAACAACGGCCAGTCCCCACTGTAAACTGACTGGTGTGCCAGTAGTTGTGATGACTGAGTGAATCCTATCCCACAGTCTAAGCAGGTGAATAGCTTTTCTCCAGCGTGAACTCGCTGATGATTCTGTAGGTGGGAGGACTGAGTGAATCGCTTCCCGCATTCTGAGCAGATGAACGGCTTCTCCCCAGTGTGAACTGACAGGTGTGCCAGTAGTTAGGATGACCGAGTGAAACTCTACCCACAGTCTGAGCAGGTGAACAGCTTCTTCCCAGTGTGAACTCGCTGATTCTGTATGTGGGATGACTGAGTGAATCCCCTCCCACAGACTGAGCAGAAGAACGGCTTCTCCCCAGTGTGAACTCGCTGGTGTCTCTGTAGGTGGGATGACCGAGTGAATCTCTTCCCACAGACTGAGCAGGTGAACGGCTTCTCTCCAGTGTGAACTCGCTGATGTCTCTGTAGGTGGGATGACCGAGTGAATCTCTTCCCACAGACTGAGCAGGTGAACGGCTTCTCTCCAGTGTGAACTCGCTGATGACTCTGTAGGCTGGATGAATGAGTGAATCCCTTCCCACAGTCTGAGCAGGTGAACGGCTTCTCCCCTGTGTGCACTCGCTGATGTACCAGTAAGGTCGATGACAGAGTGAATCCCTTCCCACAGACTGAGCAGATGTATGGCTTCACGCCAGTATGAACTGACTGGTGTGCCAGTAGTTGGGATGACTGAGTGAAACTCTTCCCACAGTCTGAGCAGGTGAATGGCTTCTCTCCAGTGTGAACTCGCTGATGACTCTGTAGGTGGAATGAATCAGTGAATCTCTTCCCACAGACTGAACAGGTGAATGGCTTCTCCCCAGTGTGAACTCTCTGATGTCTCTGTAGTGTGGATGACTCAGTGAATCCCTTCCCACAGACTGAGCAAGTAAATGGCTTCTCCCCAGTGTGAAATCGTTGATGTCTCTGTAGGTAGGATGACAGTGTGAATCCCTTCCCACATTCTGAGCAGGTGAACAGCTTCTCCCCAGTGTGAACTTTCTGATGTCTCTGCAGGTCAGATGACTGAGTGAATCCCTTCCCACATTCTGAACAGGTGAACGGCTTCTCCCTTGTGTGAACTCGCTGATGATTCTGTACATGGGATGAATGAGTGAATCCCTTCCCACAGACTGAACAGATGAATGGCCTCTCCCCAGTGTGAACTCGCTGATGACTCTGTAGGGCGGATGAATCAGTGAATCCCTTCCTACAGACTGAGCAGGTGAACGGCCTCTCCCCGTTGTGAACTCGCTGATGTCTCAGTAGGTGGGATGACTGAGTGAATCCCTTCCCACAGACTGAGCAGCTGAATGGCTTCTCCCCAGTATGAACTGACTGGTGTGCCAGTAGTCGGGATGACCGAGTGAAACTCTTCCCACAGTCTGAGCAGGTGAACGGCTTCTCCCCAGTGTGAACTTGCTGATGACTCTGTAGGTTGGATGACTGAGTGAATCTCTTCCCACAGACTGAGCAGGTGTATGGCTTCTCCCCAGTGTGAACTCGCTGATGTCTCTGTAGGTTGGATGACGCAGTGAATCCCTTCCCGCAGACTGTGCAGGTGAATGGCCTCTCCCCAGTGTGAACGCGCTGGTGTGCCATTAGGTCAGATGACCGAGAGAATCACTTCCCTGAAATTCAGCAGATGACCAGACTCTGCTCAGTGTGATCTGACTGGTGTGTCCACAGGTGGGTTGCCCGACAGAATCCTTTCTCACACACAGAACAGGTGAATGGCCTTGCCCATTGTGAACTTGCTGATATACCTTCAATTGTGATAACCGAGTGAATCCATTCCCACTGTCTGAGCAGGTGAAAGGCCTTTCTCCTCTGTAAAATGACGGGCTTGCTGGATGTTCAAATGACCAAGTGAATCCCTCTCCACAGTCTGAGCTGGAAGGACGGTTGATTGAATACCTTGCTCCACTTCTTAAATATCTGGACAGAGACAGCAAAACTGGCGTGTTATCTTTGAGATTCCTGGAGACAAATTTCTTCTCATTTTTTATCCTGTAAAAGATTGACAACATCCATCAATGGGTGTAGGACAACATTTCCGATGAGATTACTTGAGTTGCCATGGTTTGATTTAGTATCACACTGTTACAGTGAGGTTAAACTCAAGTTGGAAGATAAATCATCTCCTGACTGGGCAGACTGCTGGTATCTGGAATGACCATCTATTCCCATATGCATTTCAAGTTCCAACTCCTTACAGTGCAGGGTTACAAACTGCAGCTGGATGCACATCTTGGAAGTGAGGGCATCAGGGACACTACAGGTCTTCCCATCTACCCTACAATACACCCTCTAACTTGTAATAACCAGTGTGTACATAAATCTTGCACTGTGTATTTTTTTTTACCCAGTGATAAGATGTGCACAGTGAATTTTTATAGAGAGGTATTCATTTTAAGAGCTGGCAAATCACTGTCAATAGGAACATTGATCTCCTCTGGGTTCGATCAAGTTCATCTGCACTCTCACACAACCGATGCAGCTGGCCTGTAATGGGTAATGAAGGATTTTCTCACCAAAATTTTTTGCATATTGTCCATATGTGGTTTGCTTGCTAAGTTACACTTAAAAAAGTCAGATTTCCAAATATCACTCCACTTCTACCCATTTGCAAATTCTCCAGCAACTTCTGCAACACCAGAATACACACAAGTATCCCCTGAAGCCTCCCCCAATGACTGACAGTGGTGAACTCAGTGATGGCAATGCCAATGAATACGAAGGGAAGGACAGGAGTCTGTCTCATTGGAGTCTGGCACATTTGGGATGTGAAAGATACTTGCTGCCCATGACAGAGGTGTTTGATATCATTACATACCCAGAGAGAATGGGACATGGGTTCTCATGGGTAGAAAAGTCCAGAACAAGAGGAGGTAGAACAAGCAACAGACACAAAATGCTGGAGGAACTCAGCAGGCCAAGCAGCATCTATAGAAAAGAGTACTAATGCTGAATTCCTCTAGCATTTTGTGAGTGTTGCTTGGATTTCCAGCATCTGCAGATTTTCTCTTGTTAGTGATTGGAGATAGAACAAAGGTGATTTTCTCAACTGGTGATGTAAAAGATTTTGTTCCCTTTCTCTGAGTTGCTAATCCTTGCCTTTATTATAGCTGGAGCTCAGCTCTATCTGAGAGATCCATCGGTTCCCATTCCCTCAGCAGCTGGAAGCTCCCCGGGGCCCATGTACGGATCGTGGTGCTGAGAGACAGGGACGAGAGCAGGACTATCCCGGGATTGTTGGCCACGGTGTCCGGATTTCACAGGAATTGTCCTGAAGTCAGTGTTTAAGATAAAAACACAGAGAATTGCTCTTATCTGTACCCGACATTTTCAAGGCCTTCTGTGTACTGCGCGCATACGTGACACTCAGGGACGGCCTCAGCCTGACGCCTGCGTATTTCATCGGCACTTTAGCGCCGGCAAAATTCTTAACGCATGGCCCTCTGAGACATCACGGTGCCATTAACCATTTCTGCAAGCACCGGTTCAATGTCCATACCTCATTTTTTTTATAGTGTGTGTAGAAAAAATCTGCAGCTGTTTTAACACAGAAAGTGGCTCCCATAAACAATATACTCAATATCAACATGTATCTAATGCCAAAGTACAATGCTGTTATAAAACACAGGAGATTCTGCAGTTGCTGGAAATACAGAGACACACACATGCACAAAAAGCTGGAGGAACTCTGCAATTCAGAGAGCAACTAAGCAGCGGAGTACACAGGCTAGGCATGCTGAAGGGGCTCGGCCTAAACATTATCTTTTTATTCCTCTCCACATTTGCTGCCCGAAATTAACCACCATTTTTTTTCGGTCAACCAGTTTCCAAATGTTTCTGACCTTTCTTTTGTAGTCACATCCTCCCGGTTCCTCCTGATTCCTCCTCCTCCTCCTCGTAAACATTGGACCCCATCTCTCTCTGGAGCAACTTTTGGTTTTTGACTCTGCACCATCGAAGATTCACTCGCTACTCTGCTGTCAGACTTTAGAGGTGCATTGTGTTTCGAGACCCCAGATTCACTTACAGTGAGTGTCGTTTTAAGTGCTTGACTGAGGTGGGGCTGTGACGTCAGTCTCAAGGAGAGAGAGAGAGAGAGAGAGAAAACATCAAAACCACAGTGAGCTCATCGTCTTTTTCACCCGGGACAAAATCATGCAGGTGTATAAGATGATGAGAGGCATTGGTCGTGTGGATAGCCAGAGGCTTTTTCCTCAGGGCTGAAATAGCTAACACGAGGGAGAATAGGTTTAAGCTGCTTGGAAGTAGGTACAGGGGAGGCGTCAGAGCCAAGTTTTTTGAGCAAAGAGAGGTGTGTGTGTGTGGAATGCACCGCCAGTGACGATGGTAGAGGAGGATACAATAGGGTCTTTTAAGATACTCTCAGATAGGTACATGGAGCTTAGGAAAATAGGTAGCTATGCGGCAGGGTAATACTAAGCAGCTTCTAGAGTAAGATACATGGTCGGCACAGCAATGTGGGACAAAGCATCTGTAATGAGTTGTGCATTTATGTTTCCATGCAGTTCACGGGAAATCTCCTATCCCATGGAGTGGTGACTAGTTGCAACCTGTCATCTCAGGGAGAGTGAGAGGGGAACGGCAGGGAGAGATTTTGATATACGGATATGGAACAGAAACATGGGCAGGAACCAGATGGGCTGAGTGGCCTTTTTAGTGTACATTATGAGTGTGGTAGAGACAGTAAGTACCTGAGACATGGGATTTGATACAGAACTGATTTATCTTTCACAGATCCACAATATTAAACACCAGTCTAGTTTAAGGCTAACATCAGCAGAACGGAGTCCTCCAATGCTCAGTGACCAGGGTTCAGTCCTGGGTGCGACGAGCAGCCACAAGAACTTCAGAATCAGAACCGTCCCTCATGAACCTGCAGCTGCCTTCAGTCACCGTGATGGCTAAACTTTTAACACAGAGATGACTTGAACATCCTCCCTGATGTAGGACTGCTCAGACCGATGATGTATGGGAGAAGGAAAAAAAAGAGATAATAAAGTTGTTTGCACCGTTAGGGATAAACAGAGAGGAAAAGGTGGAATGTTTCTTGAATGCATCTATTTTAATGCTGGGAACATTGTAAGAAAGGTGGATGAGCTTAGAGTATGGATTGATAACTGGAAATATGATGTTGTATCTATTAGTGAAACATGGTTGCAGGAGGGGTGTGATTGGCAACTAAATATTCCTGGATTTTGTTGTTTCAGAAGGGCAAGGGGGGAGGTATTGCAATGCTTGTCTGAGAAAATATTGCAGCAGTGCTTTGACAAGATAGATTACAGGGCTCATTTAGGGAGCCTATTTGGGTGGAATTGAGGAATGGGAAAGGTATAGTAACACTTATAGGGGTGTATTGTAAACCACCGAATTGGAGGAGCAAATTTGTAAGGAGATAGCAGATATTTGCAGTAAGCACAAGGTTGTGATTGTGGGAGATTTTAAATGTCCACACATAGAAACGTAGAACATAGGTGCAGGAGTAGGCCATTAGGCCCTTCAATCCTGCACCGCCATTCAGTATGATCATGGCTGATCATCCAACTCAGAACCCTGTACCTGCTTTCTCTCCAAACCCCTGATCCCTTTAGCCACAAGGGCCATTTCTAACTCCCTCTTAAATATAGCCAATGAACTGGCCTCAACTGTTTCCTGTGGCAGAGAATTCCACAGATTCACCATTCTGTGTGTGAAGAAGTTTTTCCTCATCTTGGTTCTAAAAGGCTTCCCCTTTATCCTTAAACTGTGACCCCTCGTTCTGGACTCCCCCAACATCGGAAGCAATCTTCCTGCATCTAGCCTGTCCAATCCCTTTAGATTTTTATACGTTTCAATAAGATTCCCCCTCAATCTTCTAAATTCCAGCGAGTATAAGCCTAGTTGATCCAGTCTTTCTTCATATGAAAGTCCTGCCATCCCAGGAATCAACCTGGTGAACCTTCTTTATACTCCCTCTATGGCAAGAATTTCTTTCCTCAGATTAGGGAACCAAAACTGCACACAGTACGCCGGCTGTGGCCTCACCTGGGCCTTGTACAACTGCAGTAGAACCTCCCTGCTCCTGCACTCAAATCCTCTTGCTACGAATGCCAACAAACCATTTGCCTTTTTCACTGCCTGATGTACCTGCATGGCCACTTTCAATGACTGGTGTACAATGACACCCAGGTCTCATTGCACCTCCCCTTTTCCTAATCAGCCATTCAGATAATAATCTGTTTTCCTGTTCTTGCAACCAAAGTGAATAACCTTACATTTATCCACATTAAATTGCATCTGCCATGAATTTGCCTACTCACCTAACCTCACCAAGTCACCCTGCATCCTCTTAGCATCCACACAGCTAACACTGCCACGCAGCTTTGTGTTATCCGCAAAATTGGAGACCCATGGTCCTCTACTATTTCCGGAAGATTATTTATATCCTCCTTAGCGAAGACAGAACTAAGGTAGTTATTCAATTGGTCTGCCATGTCCTTGTTCCCTATGATCAATTCACCTGTTTCGAACTGAAAGGGACTTACATTTGTCTTAAACAATCTTTTTTCTGTTCACTTATCTATAAATCATTTACAGTCAGTTTTCCACTCTCAATCAGGAAATAGTATCGGAAAAGGGATTCCAGCTATCAGACGCTACAATCACTCTGTCAGGGTTCGAAGGCACGGAACGTACATATTCACGTACCCAGCCTCTGCAGGTGGAATTCCAGGGGAGCCAGTGTGAGGTTTCATTTACAGTCACCACCAGACGGGGGGTGTAATCTCGTAGGGAGAGACTTGCTCTGTCTGTTGGAAGTCGAGATTCTTTGCACAGACAATGCTGTCACCCTTGTCAGGTGAACAACCGACGGCTTCCCCAGTTTCTGACCCCCAGGAGGAGGGCAATTACATTGGACTCCACTCCTTCTGCCAGCAGCCAACCCTCATGTGACTCTGTGCTTTGACCCTACAGGGTGCGCCACTGAGGAAAGCCAATATTATGCATCCCCCGAGGGACAGAAGTTCCCAGTCACGGTGATTAGAGAGGTTAAAGGAAGAGACGGTATTGCATTACTGGCCGAATTTCCGGATTTCCTTTGGCGACAGGCAGAACTGGTAGTTCCCCATACCACCATTAGGATTTGCACTGGGTTCAAGCCAAAGAGCCCAGGGTTCCTGCCCTACACCCTAACAAAACAAGCCTTCAGCACCGAGGGAGACTGTGGGTCGAGTCCAGGGGTGGGCAAACTTTTTGACTTGTGGGCCACAAAGGGTTCTAAAATTTGACAGGGGGGCCGGACCAGGAGCAGATGGACGGAGTGTTTTGGTAATACACCTCATAAGAGAAAATAAAATATCATGGGATATGTAGACAACATGTGCTTTAATTTCAATTGAAAATGAACAAATGCATTACAACAAAATATCTGTCTTTGAAGTCCCATGGTATTTAGCTATTTATTGAAATGACTTTTAAAACACTGAAAATTAAATGAATAAAATACAGCTTTTTTAAATAGTAACAGTTACTATTTTAAAGCACTGAAAATTCTGTTATCCTTCAAGATATTATCATCATCACTCTCCTCCTGCCTGTCTTTATTTCAAAACGGTAGGAGATGCAGGTCTACTTGTCCTGCTCCTTCTTATTCAATTGTCCCCTGTGCCAAAACTCCACAATGACCAGCACAAGGACAGAACAATGACAGCGCGCCAGTATGCAGAGCGCGTTATTTGATCTGGAGCGCATTTTTTATCTTGAGAACGTACGTGCACTTGCGCACTACTCATGTCCATCACTTAACAGCAATGACGTAACATGTAATGCTTATTGAAAAAAATATTTTCAAATGCATTTTTTACATAACACAATGAAGAAACTTATTTTTAATTTCAGTGGGAACAGTGTTGTTGGTCTCCCTTTTTAGCCAGCGCATCAAAGTCTGGATTTAGTATTGTTGTGGCGATTCGCAGGATGGATCTGAGGTGTTGGTCAGTTAACTTGGATCTGTGGCTGGCTTTGTTGATGTTCATGACGCTGAACGCCTGTTCACACAAATAGGTCGAGCCGAACAAAGAGTAAGGCGCAAATGTGGAGTAATACGCTGCACCTCAACAAAGGTCAATGTGTAGTGGTGTGCTACATGCAGCGCTAAAATTACGACACAGAGTCGGTAACTGCAGTCGAAGAAAAAAAACTTTATTCGAAATCCCCAGCTTCACTTTTAAGCCTCCCTCAACCTGTCCCCCGTGGCGCAGAGGCTCCAAAGCTCTGTGCTCACAAATCCCCGCAGGCTATCTCCCTTAGCCGGAATGCTGGCTAATTGTGAGCTGGTTCGGATGTGCCAGGAAATGGGTCGCCACAACTGTATATAGAGTGCGTCGTCTATTGGGAAAACACCAGAATTGCGGGGAAAAAACGTTAACAAGGCTTATTAATATAATTTCATCAAGTTCTGCCGGCCGGATTAAAAAGCTTAACGGGCCGCATATGGCCCCCGGGCCGTAGTTTGCCCATGCCTGGTCTAGTCCAATATAGGAAGGAGTCTATAGTGAAGACGGGATATCTGGTAAGAAAACCTTTTAATGGTGGCCAATCCCATGCTGTACCCCATCTCTGTGCAATTTCAGGCCAAGAAGTCTGTCGCACCAACTGCCCCCCTGTCTGGATCACCATGAAAGAAGGACAGACTCTCCCATCCATTTAGCAATATCCCCTCAATCCCGAGGCAAATTTTTATGAGAATAGAAGCTCTTTTGTGGATCCAGCAGGATAACAATATTCTGACTATGCAATAGTGATGGGCAGTGAAGTAATTGAGCAGGCCTCTTTTGAAGCAGCTGTCTCCACCCAGAAGGCTGAGCTGTTTGCTCTGACTCGTGCCTGTATCCCAGTAACAGACTAAAGTGGGAACGTTTACACAGACTCCCGTTATGCATTTGGAATTGTACATGACTACTGGGCTCTCTGGGAATGTGGGGATCCCTGACTTTCTCTGCCCACCCCATTAGTAATGCCACCTTTGTAAACAACTTACTCACCGCTCTACAGCTACCTCGAGTTTTGTTTTGTTTTTTCTCTGAGGAGAAGCGAAAACTGTGGTCCCAGATGGGGTGCCAGAAAGACCCCGACCTAGGTTTTTGGATCACCCAGTGGGACAGGTTTGTGTTCCTACACAGTTTTTACCAATATTGGTCGATTATATATGTAATTATACACACCTGGGAAAGGAGGGAATGGTTGGTAACCTGTACCCTGCACACTGGGTACGAGTCCCTTGCCAGGTGGACCTTTTCGTGTCTACAAGTTGATTTTATTGAATTGCCTAGAGTACATTGCTATAGATACTGCTTAGTTATTATAGATGTGTTTAGTAGATGGGTTGAAGCTATTCCAACTACCAACAATACTGTTATGACTGTTGTGAAGGTATTATTACAGGATATAATTCCCAGGTACGGCCTGCCAGAGATGCTGAGCTCTGACAATGACCCACACTTCGTGATGAAAGTAAACAAAGGCGTATGTAATGAACTAGCTATCCAGCAACAATTCAACTTTGTACACCACTCACGGGCCGCTGGCACAGTGGAGAGAGCCAATGGCACTCTGAAGAGTAAATTGGCCAAACTAACAGTGGAGAATGGACTCAGTTGAAAGTACTACCAGTTCCATATGAGGGTTACTCCACAGGGGAAAACAGATTTGTCACCAGCTGAAATTATTTATGGATGGCCCATGAGGACACCCTGGGGACTAAGACCTTCTGTACCATTGCTCCCAGAAAGTCTACCAACAAAATTGGATATTCATACCCAAGGGGAAGACATGGGGAAATATATATGCCAACTATCCAAAATTTTCCAAGCATACATTCACAGGTACGACAGACTTACAAGGAAGAGAACTACTCTGCAGAGAGGAGTGACTATCCCACCATGGAACCTGGGATACTTTTTTCCTGACAAACAACTGGGATTGAGGGAACCTTGGACCTCGGTGGAGAGGACCATATTAGGTGTTGCTGACCAGTTACATGGGATTGAAACTGAAGGGGCAATCTCGGTGGATACAGCAATTAGGTGCCAAACATGTTACTGAAGGAACTGTGTAGAAGGTCTCTCTTAGACTAATGGAAAATGTATTGGTTGTTAGTGGTGTTCATGGTTATGTCTTTGAGAGGGCTCACCCCAGCATCCAGGGGCACCCATGTCAACATTTCCATCTTTCTGTCATACCTATGCCAAACAGGTAGAACTAGGTGCCTGCTGGGTTTGTGCTGAAATTCCACAGCATGGTAAAACTGTGGTTCCAATGTCAGTAATCCTGCTCAACCAGAGTGAGGAACTCTCAGCCTGGGCTTTCTCAAATAACTTCTGGGGATGTGAGATGAGGACCTGTGGTCCAGTCAGAGATGACTGGCTGTCAGTGTTTTGAGGGATGGTGTCTCAGACCCCCATCAAATGGAACTTCCAATACTGGGAAACATGCATCCTGGCCATACTTGCAGGTGCCCAGCAGCCGAGAGGAACAACTGAGTCTGCTTGATTTTGAATGATTACTTTTCTCTCCTATGGAGTAGCCAGGAATTCATTAGAGATAATCAATTTGGATACAGCACTTGAGGAGCTGGCCACAACACTGCAGGGGCCCTGACAGTAACAGAAGCCCAAGTAATGGAAATATCCACTGAAATGATTGCAATCTGGCAAACAGTCGTACAGAATCGTACGGCTTTAGAGTTTATCCCAGCTGAGAAAGAGGGAACCTGTGCTGTTATTGACACAGAATGCTGCACGTATATCCCCTAATGAACCTACTAACATTACACCCCTCTCCGAGCACACTGAAAAGGAGATTGACAGCATCAAGAAAGTAGGGCAGGATTTACACGGGTTCACCGATTACACGGGTGATCTTTGAAGGCTATTTGGTAATATGTGGGGAATAAGACTGCATTATGGCCTAATATTTGTATATATCTTTATTGTAATTACTGTTGTACACTGCCTTTACCCACTGATAAGTCAATGCTGTCGTCAGTTGCTTTCTCTGTAAAAAGTTACTGCATTGTTGATAATGTAATGATCAAAAGGAGGGAAGGATAAAGTGTGTAAAATGGTTAACGCTTTGTTAAACAATAGCAGCCTGTTTTTCTGAAAGAAAATTCTGATGATCAATAGATGTACTAAGCCATGCTGAGCCATATTTCTTCTTGAGGGTAGCGAGCTAGGGTTTCCGGATGCTTATCTCCTTGCGCATTCACATGTAGAGATAGGATGGCTTCATTCTGTTCTGTGTGGGTAAACCATTATGACTATTTTGTAGTTTGTCTTTAGGGGCTCCAGCCTGTCATGTAGTACATAGCCTGTCTTGTGTGGGGGTATCTGGATGGATATATCTGTGGTGTAAGGGGAATTGTTAGTCAGTTAGTGGATTGGGTGGGAACAGTCACAGACTGTTCCTGTTTGAGCAACTAACTAAGTAAGCCCCGGGTGCTTGGAATAAAGAGTTTGTACCGTACGGTCTCTGAGTGACTTTATCCGGATTCGACTTCCACAGAATGGGAATGGTTTTAAAGGGCTGCGCTGCTGGAAGCTCATTACCAGACCTGGAGTGATTGCAACTGGGTCTGACAGAGGCATAACTGGTACTTCTGGGCACATTCAGTCTCCCTCCAACTATCTCCAACCTTCCTTTGTACAGGTATGTAATGTCTAAAGGACCAGTGTTTGAGTAAATGAGACTCACCAGACTTTCTCCTGACTGAATCAATGGAAACCCTGAGTCAGATGGGTTCTCTCCAGTCGGTGCTCTCAGTCCTCGGGCTGGTTCACTTGTTGCTGTTCCCTTGTCTTAGCCGTGGTTTGCTTCTAGTTGGGGTTTTTCTTCCAAGAAACCTCTCATCGCAGGTCTAACTTTAACCAGAGAGACAATGAAGCACAATAACAATAAAAAGGAGAACCAAACATTTCTGGTTAATGTTACTGAGAACAAAACGTAGAAAGCTGATATAATGATCTCAGTAAACATTTTTATATTGTCACTCACACATCACAAAACAATACGGGATAAGGAGGAACCATCATTCAGTCAGGAACAGAATTATGTGATTTGGTCCAACTGGTCTGCCTCACCATTTAACCATGGCTGACTTTCATTCCAACACCACATTCCTGCCTTCCTCCTGTAACCCTGAGCTACTCAGCAATCATCAATATGTTAATCTCTGTCATATGTATACCCAAATGGCAGCTTCAACCAACTCTGTGGCAACAATTTCCACAGATCAGACATCTTCTGGCTGAATTTTTTCCTCCTCTCAGTTTTAAAGGAAAGCTTCTTTATTCCGAGACTGTGCCATCAGATCACAGTCTAATGGAAACATCCTCTCCATGTCCACTGTATCCAGGATTTTCAGTATTTGGTAGGTTTATTTAACCAAACATCCCTCCACCATCCCCACCGTCCCTTTGAACTCTGTTGAGCACAGGTCCAAAACAATCAAATGCTCCTCATACATAAAGCCGAACATTCCTGAGATTATTCTTGTAAACCTTGTCAGCAACAACTGTACTGAACACATTTCTAGGAATAACAAACTAATTGGCACCAGGGTAATTTGCAGGGAAAAGTTGTGGTTACTTTATTGTTCAACTATCAAAGAGTGAGCCATTTCCACTTCCACATTAAAACTGATACATTTTAGGAAACATAAACCAATCCAGAGTGAATGTAATAAAAAGAAATTGGAATGACCAAACTGCTCAGCAGGTAAGGAACAGCTGTGGGGAGGGGGACAATCTTTACAATTCAGGTTAATAACATTTTGTCAGGATGACTTCAAACATTTTCAGTTTTTAGTGCAGATCTCCAGCAACTTAAGATTGTGCCCGATTTCCACCACTTCATCCAGATTTGACTTCCACAATATGTGAGTGATTTTAAAGGGTTGGGCTGCTGGAAGCACATTACCAGACCTGGTGTGATTGCAACTGTGTCTGACAGAGGCATAAATGTTTCTTCTGGGCACATTCAGTCTCAACAACTGTTTCCCATCTTCTATTGTACAGGTATGTAATGTATAAAGAACCAGTGTTTGAGTAAATGAGACTCACCAAACTTCCTCCTCACTGACTCACTGGGAACTCCAAGTCAGCTGATTCAGTGTTGTTCTCTCCAGTTGATGCTCTCAGTCCTCGGGCCAGTTCACTTGTTGCTATTCCCACATCTTTAGCCATGGTTTGCTTCCAGTTGGGGTTTTTCTTCCAATAAACCTCTCACCACAGGTCTAACAGTAACCAGAGAGATAATGAAGCACAGTAACAATGAAAAAGAGAACCAAACATTTCTGCTTAATATTACTAAGAAAAAAACTCACTGAAATTTAAACGTTGAAGCCAAATATAATAATCTCAGTAAACAATATTATATTGTCCCTCACACATCAAAAAACAATATAGGATAAGAAGGAGCCATCATTCTGTCATGGTAGTACAGGAACAGGATCAGGTGATTTAATCCATCTGGGCTATAAACATGTAGGAGCAATGTGTGGTTCAGTGCCATGCTCAAGGATACAACACACTGCCTGGCCTGAGGCTCAAACTCATGACCTTCAGATTGCTTAACCACTTGGCCACATGCACATCACAGAAACCACTCTCCCCCCTAGACTTCCCAGTCCCTCGGTAAAGCAGGCAGTGAAATCAAAGATCCCCAAAACCTGAGACGTTCTCCTTTCTCAGCCACCCCAGTCCAAGAGAAGACACAACAGTCAGAAAGCTCAAGGACAAATGTGAGCAGCCTCAGGAAACGAGGCGAGTTGGGGGAAGTTAACGGGACTCAGTGACCAACATCAGATTCCCCAACACAACATAGAGGAAGTACCCTGACCCATCTGGGGACTCTGAGCACACACCACGTCATCTTGCATTACAAAGTGAAGGGTAGGACAGATCGACAGTAAACAGACTCACGTGACCTGTCAGTGGGTCTCCCTTTTCAACTCTGTGGAAATAGACAGCCTGGGCACCAGGTTTGGATCGTTCAATGCAGATTAAGTGAAGTCTACACATTTTTGCCCAGCCCAGATAATCGGAAAATAAATGAGTAATTGGTCCTCAGTTCGGGGCTCACGGCCAACGTCGGATCTCCCCGCTCGGGATCGGTCTCAATACTCCCCGATGGGAACGCAATATCTTCAGCCCACAGACAGTGATTCCAACCCCTGGCTCCCCCACCCAGGAGGTGAGGAGCCTTCCCTCGATCCCACAGGTGATGCACTTCAGCACTGAGCGGAAAAGAAAACACCGCCCAGACGGAGACATTGAACATGCGCGAAGTGAGTGTCACATCATCCGGAGGGCGGGTCCTCGGAAACAGATGCACAGGTGCTGCCCATCTGCTGTTAAATGGGAGGGGCAACGGGATCACGTGAACAGTCGGGTCTCCCACCCCAGGCAGAGTTCTCCAGCTACCCACCACTCTGTGTAAAGAAACAAACTTGCTGCTTACATCTCCTCTCACCATAAATATATCAGACATTTCAACCCCCAGGAAAAATAGATTGTCTGTCCACTCAGAATCCGAATCAGGTTTATTATCACCGGTGTGTGTCATGAAATTTGAAAACCGTGCAGCAGCAATTCAATGCAATACATATTATAGAAGGAAAAAAAAAACAAAATAAAATAATAAAAATAAACAACTAAATCATTTACAGTTCATCTGAGACCCTTACTCTTTGTGATTTTGATAAATGACCTGGATGAGGAAGTGGAGGGATGGGTTAGCAAGTTTGCTGATGACACAAAGGTTGGAGGAGTTGTGGATAATGTGGAGGGCTGTCCGAGGATTCAGTGGGACATTGATAGGATGAACAAGTGGGCAAAAAAGTGGCAGATGGAGTTCAACCAGGATAAGTGTGAAGTGATTCATTTTGTTAGGTCAAACATAATGGTAGAATATAACATTAATGGTAAGACTCTTGGCAGTGTGGAGGATCAGAGGGATCCTGGGGTCCCAGTCCATAGGACACTCAAAGCTGCTACGCAGGTTGACTCTGTGGTTAAGAAGGCATATGATGCATTGATCTTCATCAATCGTGGGATTGAATTTAGGACCTGAGAGTTAATGTTGCAGCTATATGTGATGCTGGTCACACCCCAATGTGCTCAATTCTGGTTGCCTCACTACAAGAAGCATGTGGAAACCATAGAAAGGGTGCAGAGGAGATTTACGCAGATGTTGCCTGGATTGGGAAGCATGCCTTATTAGAAAAGTTTGAGTGAACTCAGCCTTTTCTACTTGGAGCAACAGAAGATGAGAGGTGGCCTGATAGACGTGTATAAGATAATGAGAGGCATTGATCATGTGGATAGTCAGAGGCTTTTTCCCTGGTCTGAAATGGTTATGGCAAGACAATACAATAGGTACCTGGAGACACTGGAGAAAAATAAAGAAATACTAGCTTAGAACAATAGAGGGCTATGGGTAACCATAGTAATTCCTAAGTTAGGGTCATGTTGGCACAACTTTGTGAGCTGAAGGGCTTGTATTGTGCTGTAGGTTTTCTATGTTTCTGTGAATCAATTAAAAATCGTGCAACAAACAGAAATACTATATATTTTAAATGTGAGGTAGTGTTCAAGGGTTCAATATCCATTTAGCAATCGGATGGCAGAGGGGAAGAAACCGTTCCTGAATCACTGAGTGTGAGCCTTCAGACTTCTGTACCTCCTACCTCATGGTAACAGTGAGAAAACGACATGCCCTGGGTGCTGGAGGTCCTTGATAATGGACGCTGCCTTTCTGAGACATGGCTTCTAATCGTCTGGTAATCTTCTAAACGTCTATCCAGTCTCACCCCAGCTGGCAAGGCTCCGGAGAAAACGACACAATTTTGTCCAACCTCCCGTTACAGCTCAGGCCCTCTAATCCAGGCAATATCCTGGTAAACCTTTTCTGCGCCCACTCCAAAGCCCCGCTATCCTTCCGAGAATAGGAGAGACCAGAACTGTATGAAACACTCCAGATGTGGTCTAACTAGTTTTATAAAGCTGCAACACAACTTCCCGACTTTTGAACTCAATGCTTCAACTAATAAAGACAACCATGCCATTTGTCTTCTTAACCACCCGATCAGTCTGTGCAGTCTCTCTCAGGGAGCGATGAACTTGGAGTCTAAGGTCCCTCTGATCATCGACACTGTTCAGGGTTTTGCATTTAACAGTGTACTGTCGCATACATTCGACCTACCGAGCTGCCAAGATGATCATCACTAATCAAATCTCACTGAGATTTCTCAGGTCCTGTTGAATTTATTGCCAAGTGCACAAGTACGGGAAGGTACAGGTACAGAGAAACACTGACTTGTGGCAGCATCACTGGCAAATACATTCAGATAACACACAGAACAGCAATTTTACAATTCTCTGTCAGTAACAAGATAGAAACATGTTTTACGTCATCCTGCTAATAGGACCAGAACAACGGGCTGAGCGGCGGCTCATCTCAGACGGTTCGGTGTGAAGGTCTCACAACCCGGACCGACCCCGGCAGATTCTGTGAAGGAAGCGAGGCGAGGCCGCCAGTTCGGGAAAGTTCATCCCCTCCCCCTTCAGGTTTCACCGATCACCTTGTGTTTCTCTCTCCCTTCCCCTCCCCCATCTTTTATTCTCCAGTCCTGCCGAAGGGCAGTAATGTCGGTAATGTCGACTGTATTCTTCCCCTAGATGCTGCCCGGCCTGCTGAGTTCTTCCGGCATTTTGTGCGCGTTGTTCGCATTTCCAGCATCTGCAGATTTTCTCTTGTTTGAGTTCGGGAAAGTTAACTCACCACACAACGTCAGACCACCCCGCTCGGGACCGGCTTCAATACTCACTGAATGGAAATTGTTGGTGTTGCCCCGCAGAGAATAATCCGTCTCCGGCTCCCCGTCCAAGGGGGCGAGGACCCCCTCCCGATCCCGATCCCGATCCCGATCCCGAACCCGGACCAGCCGCTGACCCACTTCCACAAAGAAAAAAAAATCACTGCCTGGCTCGGCACTGTGAGCATGCGCAATATGCTTCTTTGTTGCGTCACAGGCGGTGGGCGGAGCCACGGAAACAAACCTGCAAATGCTGCCGATCTGCGGTAAAACACGATCACGTTTCGCTGGAGGGTCTCCCATGTGACCGGTGACTGTTCCTCGCCCTTCACATACTGCCCTACCCACCGCCGCATTTCCCACATTATTTCATTATTTCCCTATATCATTTCCATACTTATTTAGATTTCCCCACCATATGTTCCCCCATCCCTTTCCCTCCAGCCCCAGGTCACAGAGTTCTCAGAGTTATAGTCTCGATTCACTTCCCATCCCGACACAGTTCAGACCCACACAGAAAATGAGCTGGTTTCTTTTAAATCAGTGAACACACACAAAATGCTAGTGGAACGCAGCAGGTCAGGCAGCATCTACAGGGAGAAGCGCTGTCGATGCTTCGGGCCGAGGCCCTTCGTCAGTCCTGAAACATGGACAGCGCTTCTCCCTGTAGATGCTGCCTGACCTGCTGCGTTCCACCAGCATTTTGTGTGTGTTGCTTGAATTTCCAGCATCTGCAAATTTCCTCGTGTTTGTCATTTAAATCAGTCTATGTTTATAAACACTGATTCCTATTCACATTCCTCTGGCCTCACTGGACAGGAACACTGAAACATTAAGTGAGAAACAACAGGAGGAGGCCATTCGGCCCCTTTAACCATCAGCAAGATGGAGGCTACTCTCCCATCTCAGCCACATGCTTCTACCGATCTTGATTTTCTCGATCCCTTGGGTCTCCACAAATCTGCCAGCCTCTGTTTTATGTGAGGACGATCACCGTGTCTTCAACACCCTCTGTGGTGTGGATTTACAGACATTCACCACCCTCGGAGTGGAGACATTTCCCCTCATCTCAGTCCCGACATTTTAACTGCCATCATATTTGACCTACTAAAATGAACCACTTCACACTTCCCAGGGCTGAACTCCATCTGCCACTTCTCAGCCCTGTTCTGCATCCTATCAATGTCCCGCTGTAAAGTCTGACAGCCATCCACACTATCCACAAAACATTCAACCTTTGTGTCATCAGCAAACTTACCAACCCATCCCTCCACTTCCTCATCCAGGTCATTTATAAAAAAACACAAAGAGTAAGGGTCCCACAACAGATCCCTGAGGCACTCCACTGGTCACCGACCTCCATGCAGAATATGACCCATCTGCAACCACTCTTTGTCTTCAGTGGGCAAGCCAGTGCTGGATCCACAAAACAATGTCTCCTTGGATCCCATGCCTCCTTACTTTCTCAATAACCCATGCCTTCCATGGGTTAACTTATCAAATGCCTTGCTGAAATCCATATACACTGCATCTACTGCTCTTTCTTCATCGATGTGTTTAGTCACATCATCAAAAAATTCAATCGGGCTCGTAAGGCACGACCTGTCCATCACAAAGTCATGCTGACTATTACTAATCATATTATACCTCTCCAAATGGTCATATCCATAGCGACTTATCCAACTTGATGCTTTCCAAAAGCTGCAGCACATTCTCTTTCTTAATATCTACATGCTCAAGCTTTTCAGTCTGCTGCAAGTCATCACGACAATCGCCAAGATCCTTTTCCATAGTGAATACTGAAGTAAAGTATTCATTAATTACCTCTGCTATTTCCTCCGGTTCAATACACACTTTCCCACTGTCACACGATATTTCAGGGTGAAAGGTGAAATATTTTTGGGGAATCTGAAGGGGGATTCTTCACTCAGAGGTTGGTGAGAGTGTGGAATGAGCTGCCAGTGGAAGTGGTGGATGTGGGTTCTAGTTAGACACTAAAGAGAAATTTGGGTAAGGACATGGATGGGAAGTGTATGCAGGTTGTTATTTCCACAGTCATGTGCTTTGCTGCTAATTACCGAACCCAGTAATTTACAGAATGGGTGTAGAGGCTGCCCAGTGACTGTTCCTGTGATCAAAGTCACTGAGACGTCTCATCACTGAGCAGATAATGTCTTCTCCATTCCCTTTCACTCAGTCCATCACTCAACACCTTCCATGTTTACAGGAAATCACAGAACTCACAGAGAAGGAAACCGTGACAGAGGATTCCCTGCTTTTCCTCAGACCTGGTGATGGGGAAAGGCTCCCAGTCGCAGAGAGTGATGTGGGAATCAGGAATGATTTGGCAAAGTTGGACAAAATGCTGAAAAGATTTCTGAAGCTCGGTATGGTAAAACAATGCACCGAACTGAAAATAACATTGAAATATTGCTGACGTAACAAAGAACGTCAACAAACTAACCCTGCAATATGGTGTAAAATCCCGCTCTCCATACTAATACGGGTTATACACACCAAAGAACAAACTGCCGGAGGAACTCAATGGGTCGGACAGCATCTGTGGAGGGAAATGGACCATCAACATTTCGGGTCGAGACCCTCCCTCTGGACTGAGAGTGGACGGGAAATAGTCAGAGAAAAGAGGTGAGGGCTGGGGATGGGGCAAGAGCTGGGGAATGAGAGGTGGATCCAGGTGGGGGGGAGGTGGAAGGTGGAAATAGTGACAAGGGTGGGACGTCAGTAGTTGGGGCAACACAGGGCTGCAGAAAGTTTAAATTAATTCCATAGAGGATGAACAAAAAGGTTAGAGAGTATTTGTTACAGAGAGTGCAATGAAGATACACCTAACTGATCTCTGGAGTGGTGGGGTCATAACTTGAAGAAAGATCAAATGTGATAACTCTAAGTGTCATTTAGAGAATCGAGGACTGAGATCTGAACACATTGAAATGCACAACATCATTACCGGTTGAACCAGGGACCCCAGTCTCTGAAAAAGGGGATGGAATCGAGCCCGTGACTCTGTGACCTGGGGGTGGAGGGAAAGGGATCGGGGTAGATATGGTGTGGAAAAGTAGACATGTATCTGGTATAAATATGGAATAATGTGGGTAATGCGGCGTATGGGTCGGGCAGCGTGTGAGCGGCGAGGAGCAGAGTCACCGGTTCAGGAGGGAGTCCCTCCACCGGTTCCTGTTCACGTTTTTCTGCAGATCTGCAGCATCTTCGGGTCACAGCTCTACGTGTACGTGCAGCTTCATCTTTCACCCGTTCAGTCAAGTCAGTGAGATCCGGATCTGTCACATCCTCTCGTTGTGGGTGGACAGCGTTTTTTTTTTCCCTGCAATATTTTCTGCATGTTTCATACACAGTTTCGACGTGCTGAAGTGCTGCCAACGTTTCTGGGTGTATGACCCATTTATGTGAGAATTTAGCCATTTGTATTTATCTGAGTTTCTCAGAAATGTGTAAAGTTTAATTCAGCTTCACTTCAGAATTTCCAAAGCAACAACCCAGTCAGTCAAATAGTTCCACAGAATTAAAAGTTTATTAGATTTTTATTTTTTCTATTTTTGAACTATATATATATTCTTATTTTAAATCACAATTGTTAAAATCTTTTGTTAAGAATTAGGTTCTACTGCTACCACAGAGACAATAAATTTCATGGCACATTTCCCCTTTCATGAGTTATATTTCATGGGTTGAAATTCCCCTTGGGGATGAATAAAGTATCTATCTATCTATCTATATGCCGGTGCTATTAAACCTGATTCTGATATTGATATGGGAGACCCACCACCGGTCACCTGATCCCAGTTACTGCAGATCGTAATGTGAGATTGAAGCATTTTCCATATATTTGCTTTCCACAGAAATGACAACAGTTCAGTTTCCTTCTGAGGTTCCAGAGCAGAAGCTCAGTCTGTCTAATATTTCCACAGAATTAAAATGGGGAAATTTGTTTATCATCATCACGTACTGAGCTACAGTGAAAATCTTGCCTGATGTACCATCCACACAGATCGATACATTACGACGGTACATTGAGCTGATATACAACAAAAAAATAACTGTAACAAAGCATTATGGCTGCAGAGAAAGTGCAGTGCAGATAGACATATGGTGCAGGGTCACGCTGAGTTATATTGTGAAGTCGGGTCCATTTTATCATTCATTTGGCATAACTACAGACAGGAAGCCATCCTTCAGCTTGGTGTTACGCACTTTAAGGCTTTTGTATCTCTCCGCCAATGTGGGAGCGGGTTCACAGCAAAAATGTCCAGGTTGTGAGGGTCTTTGAGTACATGGCCTGCTTTTCCGAGGCAGGGGATGTGTAGGAAGAGTCCATGGAGGGGAGGCTTGTTTCTCTGATCTTCTCTGCTCTCCAAAGTTCTCTGCAGTTCCTTGCAGTCATGGGCAGAGCAGTAGCCATACGAAGGCGTGAAGTATCGACAAGGAGCTCAGAGACCTCGGCCTTCACCCTGCCTTGTGTCGCTGGATCCTGGACTTGCTGTTAGGTCGCCGCAGGTGGTAAGAGTGGGCTCCATCTCCTCTGCCTCTCTGACCCTCAGCACACATAACCCAGAGGGTTGTCTCTTTGGCCCCCTCCTTTACTCTCTGTGCACCCATGACTTGTGTTGCCACCCACAGCTCCAATCTGCTGATTAAATTTGCTGACAGCACTACATTGATTGGCCTAATCTCAAAAAATAACTTTCAATCGATCAAATACCTCCTGACAAGGCTCGGTCCAAACAAACTTTTCAACCTTCTTCAGGAGATTAGTCAGAGGGAGAGCGATAGCAGCCAAGTTCTTCCAGAACTTACGATAATATCCATCCATTCCAAGCAACCTTCTAAGAGCCTTCTTAGCAGTCAGAATAGGAACTTGAGAAATTGCCTGGGCTTTTGCCTGAACAGGGGACAAATTGTATTGACCAACAACATAGCCAAGACAGGTCAGAATGGCATTGTCAAATTCACTCTTAGCTAAGTTAACTGTAAGGCTGGCCTGGGAAAGCCTGTCAAACAGCTTTTCTACTGCAGAGATATGCTCTTCCCAAGTGTCACTCCCTGTGACTAAGTCATCAATATAGGCATCTGTGTGTTCTAATCTCGAATTACAGAATCAATCATTCTCTGGAATGTTCCTGGAGCATTTTTCTTTCCAAAAGGTAAAACATTGTATTCATACAACCCAGATGGTGCCACAAATGCAGAAATATCTCTACCTCTGTCCATCAATGGAACACACCAGTACCCTTTCAACAGATCAATCTTTGTAAGATATTAGCTATTCCAACCTTATCGATGCAATCATCTATCCTAGGGATAGGATAGGCATCTGTTTTTGTTACTGCATTTGCCTTCCTATAATCAGTGCAAAATCTAGCACTGCCATCAGGTTTGGGCACTATAATGCAGGGTGAGCTCCAATCTGATGCTGAAGGACTAATAATACCATTTTTCAGCATATATTCAATTCCTTGCTCAGCCTATTTACACTTTTCATGTTCATGCAATATGGGTGTTGTTTAATCGGTTTAGCTTGACCATTATCTATGCCGTGTACTGCGACTGTGGTTGTTTGGGAACATCGGGAAAAAAATCTTTCAACTTCAGAATTAATTCCGTCAGCTGTTGTTGTTGCTTTGGCTGCAGATCAGTCAACTTGTTAGCAATGTTTTCTGGAACAACCGAGTTCATTCGTCTAACTGGGACCATGTTTGGCTTGTGAAAAGTCTCAGACGAGTCAATTGTTTCATTCTCAGGGTTACCAGATTCATATGTTTTGACAACAACACTCACAGATGATGCCTGCTTTTCAAAATAAGGTTTTATTATATTTATATGTACCACCTGTGTTAGTTTACGTTGATCAGGTGTTTTAATAACATAATTCACATCATTAAGTTGAGAGACTATTTGAAATGGTTCATTGAATTTCACCTGTAGTGGATTCATCAACATTGGAGATAAGGTAAGCACATTATCCCCCACCTGGTATTTTCTTTCGCAAGCCAGCGTATCAAACCAACACTTCATTTTGTTTTGAGAAATCCTTCAGTTTTGTCTTTCTAGAATACAGGCTTCGTGCAGTGTATTTTTGAACTTTAAAACATAGTCTAACAGGTTAACATGTACATCCCCATCAATCCACTGTTCCTTTAACAAGGTCAAAGGTCCCCTCACTCTGCGACCAAATACAAATTCAAATGGACTAAAGCCCAGTTAATCCTGTACCAACTCTTACTGCAAACAAAACCAAATACATTCCTTCATCCCATTCTTTTCCATTTTCATCATGGTATGTCTTAATCATTGTTTTGAGGGCAGAATGAAATCTTTCCAAAGCCCCTTGTGATTCCAGATGGTATGCAGTTGATGTAATTTGTTTAGTTCCCAGTTCATAAACTACCTGCTGGAATAATCCAGATGTAAAATTACTTCCTTGATCAGACTGGATTTCTTTGGGCAAACCAGATAAAGTAAAAAAATTGGTAACAGCCTTTGCCACAGTTTTAGCTTTAATATTTCTGAGAGCTATTGCCTCTGGGAATCTGGATGTAGTACACATAATAGTTAGCAGATACTGATGGCTAGCTTTAGTCTTTGGCAATTGGCCATCACAATCCACTATAAATGTTGAAAACGGTTCACCGAATGCAGGTATAGACCACAGTGGGGCCACTGGTGTGACCTGATTAGGTTTAACCACAACTTGACAAGTGTGACAGGTTCTGCAAAAGGTAACAACAACTTTCCTCAAATTAGGCCAGTAGAATTATTTCATAATCCTGTTTACAGTTTCATTCACTCCAAGATGTCGACGTAAGGGCATACTGTAGGCCAAAGTTAAAATTTCAGCCCTAAAAACTTTAGGAACTACAACTTGGTGAACAATTGCCCATTCCTCACTCACTGGTATAGCAGGTGGCCTCCACTTCCTCATTAACACGCCATCCTTGAGATAATACCCTACTGGCACTTTCTTAATCTCATTATCTGAGAGAGCTGTTTCTTTTGAAGCTTCAATCTCAGGGTCTCGGTTCTGTTCTGCTATAAACTCCTTCCTAGACAGGGACAAATCTTTCTCATCAGACTTACGACCTGAATCCTGTTGAAACAATGAAGGCAGAAATTCCCTGACAAGTCATCATAACCTGAATCCCGATTTTGGCTATCATGGGTATCAGAATCATGCTGCACAGAACTCTCTGCATTGGTAGACTTTTTAGCCATACTTTGAGTTCCTGCGTAGGAAGGATAAATGTTAAAATCCATCTGTGGGTCATCAGTGGTTGGCTTAGTTGTGAACTGCACTGCAGGAACAACTTTACCATCTGCCAGGTCATTCCCTAACAGCAAAGTAACATCTTCCTCCGGTAAACTGGAGCACAATCCGATCTCAACAGGTCCTGAAACCAATCCTGATTATAAAGTTACCTTGTGCAACGGCACAGAAACCACACCGCCCCCAAAGCCTTGAATAAGATTTAACCCACCAGTGTTAGACTCATCACCAAACTTTAGAACACTGTCTAATATAAGTGACTGAGAAGCCCCAGTATCTCGAAGAATTTTCACTGGTACTGGGGTTGATTCTTCATTTACTAATACAAACCCATCTGACATAAAATGATCGAACACCTTCTTAACTCAGTCAGACCTCTCAGTCCTTAACTGAGCCTCAACAGAATGTTCAGAACCCTGTGGGTTTATAGGTGCTTCAACATACTGACCACGGGCATTTGGGACTGCCACCTTTTCCATTTTCTTCTTCAGGACAGAACAATTAGCCATCACATGACCAGCTTTCTTACAATAGTAACAAGCAAGACCAGAATATTTCACCTTCAACTGTTTCCCTTCATCCTTACTCTTGTCACTAGTCCCAGCTTTAATTTCTGGTTTACCCTGGTGATCCCTGCTACTCTTTTGGAAGCTCTTATTCGGGGTAAACTTAACCTTATGAGTTAAAGCAAACATCTGCTAATCTAGCAGACTCCTGCAAAGTGGCAGCATCATTTTCATCTAAATATCTCTTTATGTCATCATAGACGCACCTTTTGAATTCTTCTATTAAAACCAACTCTTTCTATCTGTAAAAATCATCATTTATATTTTTATATGTGCACCAGCGGTCAAAACACACAAACTTCTCAGAAGCAAATTCCATGTAAGTCTGTTTCATAGATTTCCTCCAATTTCTAAGCCTTTGTAAGCTTCTGGAACCAACACATAAGCTTTGAACACAGCCTGTTTCACAATGACATAATCAGCTGCATTTTCAATTGATAGGGCAGAATGTGTGTGTTGAGCCTTGCCCTTAATTATACTTTGTAACTAAAGAGTCCAGCTTCCTTTCGACCGCTTTTGACTTTCAGCCACTTTCTCAAAAGGCTGGAAGTATTTACCTACGTCGGTTTCATCAAATGGAGGGACCAATTTAACTTCCTGGCTGGCAATAAATGGTACAACCAACTCCTTTGAGACAGCAACTTCTTTCTTGAGCCTTAACTTATCTGTCAGAACCTGCCTCTGTCTTTTTCCTTCTTCCCTCTGTTTGTCTGCTTCCTCAGCTTCAAAACACCTTTTTTTCTGCTTCCTCCCTCTGTTTGTCTACCTCTCTAGCATCAAACCCCCTCTGTCTCTTTTTCTTCAGCCTCTAATCTAAATACATCAGTCCTCAATTGTTCTAGTTGTAACTGGATCTCCTCTTTACTCACAGGAAACCTCTTTAACACTTCCTTATCAAATACCTTCATAGATATATAGTGCTCAACTATTTTCCTCTGAATTTCTGGCTTTCTCATAGTCCCCTGTGGCGTCTGCAATTCGCAGCCGCACCATCAGCCGGGCCTATTAAAGTGTCCTGTAGCCGACCGTCCTCCTGATAACCTGGGAAATGACTCAGTGGCTGCATGACACCAGCCTATGTGGATGGGGCTGGATAATTGGATTCTGCTACAGCCAGAGGGGTGTTCTCTGGAGCTGCGTCATTTATGGCATATCTTTTAAAGGAGGGGAATGTTTTCTGTCCCATGCAATTTACTATTGAATGGCCAGCATCCAATATAAGCCCACAGCCAGGAGCTGAGTGGTGTCTCTAGGTCTGAGGAGTATTTCGCTGCATTGTTGTAACCCAGTTTTGTTCTGTTTAGCTGATTCAAGTTTAGACTCTAGAACAATTCTGTTGAGTTTATAAACATTTTGGGTAATAAAACCCCTATTTTTTTCACCTTTACCTGCTCTCCCAGTTTTATGCTTCCCCTGGTCCTTCACACTCCCTTACCTCATTGAGGTTCAGTAGTCAGCAATTCATTCTTTTTAGCTTTTCCTAATGCCTCAGGGGTTGGTGCTTCCAGAATTATATAAATATCCACTGCTGCTGATTTCCACACACAAATAAATCAAAAGGGATCACCCCATTCAACTCGATAATTAATCGATCAATATTTCCCCAAGTTTGTTCATATCCCGGACGCAGGATGCAATTTTGTTATGAACCGTAACGCTTTAGAAACAAACCGACAGCAATAGACTACATCTGGAGTCTGGTTTTGATGTTAAAACCACTATCTTTATTAATAACTACTTATAATATTGTAACTTAAACAAGATAAACATAAGTTAACAGTGTTATGTGAATAAATGTGTGTAAATATAACTCCCAAACTACTGAGCACGGGGGAAACAAGGCTTGGAGTCTTGAGATAGTAAAGTATGAAAGCTCAGTTCATCCACGGAATAGGTGATGAGGGAGATATTTGTAATCCGGGGTAAATGTCAAGAGAAGGCAATTATGTCGAATTCCAAAGGTTCCATGGTGGTAAAGCGAGAGAATAATCGCTGTAGATTTTATCCATCGTCATTCCAAATCCAAATACGAATTATCACCAAAAGCAAATTGTCACAAGGGGTATCGTCACCACACCCAGGCAAGGGTTAACACATCAGTGGTCTTCACATGATACCCCAAATCAGATCCACTCCTATGGATCAAACGAGGTGACAACCACACATTCGATGTACGATGAATCGATAATTAACCCACCATTGTGGGCATAGGAAAGTTCCAAAGATTGACCCTTGGCCTCCAGTTCCCTGGTTTTGATCCTTCCATTTTTCCTCCTTCGTCTCCGTCTGACTCTGAGTGTCTGTGTCCTCAGTTAAAACTAAACAAGTTGTGAGCGATGTAAACAAGCTGCAAGTCAGACTGATTCACCTTCTTAATCTGTCTCTCTCTTAAAATGACAGTCCACAGCAAACAAAACCCAGGAATTCATAACAACAGCCACTCCCCATTGTGAACTGACTGGTGTGCCAGTAATTGGAATGACTGAGTGAATCCTTTCCCACAGACTGAGCACGTGAACGGCTTCTACCCAGTGTGAACTCGCTGATGATTCTGTAGTTTGGATGACTGAGTGAATCCTTTCCCACAGACTGAGCACGTGAACGGCTTCTCCACAGTGTGAACTCTCTGATATACCTTCAGTTTTGTTGAGCAAGTGAATCTCTTCCCAAAGACTGAGCAGGTGAATGGCCTCTCCCCAGTGTGAACTCGCTGATGTACCAGTAGGTTGGATGATTGAGTGAATCCCTTCCCACAATCTAAGCAGGTGTACGGTTTCTCCCCAGTGTGAACTCTCTGATGTACCTTCAGTTTAGATGAGCAAGTGAATCTCATCCCGCAGTCTGAGCAGGTGAACGGCTTCTCCCCAGTGTGAACTCGCTGATGAATCTGCAGTATGGATGACAGAGTGAATCCTTTCCCTCATTCTGAGCAGGTAAATGGCTTCTCCACAGTGTGAACTCACTGGTGTCTCTGTAGGTGGGATGACAGTGTAAATCCCTTCCCACATTCTGAGCAGGTGAATGGCTTCTCTCCAGTGTGAACTCGCTGATGTCTCTGTAGGTGGGATGACAGTGTGAATCCTTTCCCACAGACTGAGCAGGTGAACAGCCTCTCCCCAGAGTGAACTCGCTGATGTACCAGTAGGTCAGATGACTCACTGAATCTCTTCCCACAGACCGAGCAAGTGAATGGCTTCTCCCTAGTGTGAACTCGATGGTGTCTCTGTACGTGGGACGACAGTGTGAATCCCTTCCCACAGTCTGAGCAGGTGAACGGCTTCTCCCCAGTGTGAACTCGCTGATGAATCTGCAGTATGGATGACTGAGTGAATCCTTTCCCTCATTCTGAGCAGGTAAATGGCTTCTCCACAGTGTGAACTCACTGGTGTCTCTGTAGGTGGGATGACAGTGTAAATCCCTTCCCACATTCTGAGCAGGTGAATGGCTTCTCTCCAGTGTGAACTCGCTGATGTCTCTGTAGGTGGGATGACAGTGTGAATCCTTTCCCACAGACTGAGCAGGTGAACAGCCTCTCCCCAGAGTGAACTCGCTGATGTACCAGTAGGTCAGATGACTCACTGAATCTCTTCCCACAGACCGAGCAAGTGAATGGCTTCTCCCTAGTGTGAACTCGATGGTGTCTCTGTACGTGGGACGACAGTGTGAATCCCTTCCCACAGTCTGAGCAGGTGAACGGCTTCTCCCCAGTGTGAACTCGCTGATGAATCTGCAGTATGGATGACTGAGTGAATCCTTTCCCTCATTCTGAGCAGGTAAATGGCTTCTCCACAGTGTGAACTCACTGGTGTCTCTGTAGGTGGGATGACAGTGTAAATCCCTTCCCACATTCTGAGCAGGTGAATGGCTTCTCTCCAGTGTGAACTCGCTGATGTCTCTGTAGGTGGGATGACAGTGTGAATCCTTTCCCACAGACTGAGCAGTTGAATGGCCTCTCCCCAGTGTGAACTCGCTGATGTACCAGTAGGTCAGATGACTCACTGAATCCCTTCCCACAGACCGAGCAAGTGAATGGCTTCTCCCTAGTGTGAACTCGATGGTGTCTCTGTACGTGGGACGACAGTGTGAATCCCTTCCCACAGTCTGAGCAGGTGAATGGCTTCTCCCCTGTGTGAACTCGCCGGTGACTCTGTAGGTTGGATGATTGACTGAATCCCTTCCCACATTCTGAGCAGGTGAATGGCTTCTCCCCAGTGTGAACTCGCCGGTGACTCTGTAGGTTGGATGATTGACTGAATCCCTTCCCACATTCTGAGCAGGTGAATGGCTTCTCCCCAGTGTGAACTCGCTGATGAATCTGTAGTGTGGATGACTGTGTGAATCCCTTCCCACAGTCTGAGCAGGTGAATGGCCGCTTCCCGGTATGAACTTGCTGGTGTGCCATTTGGTCAGATGAACGAGAGAATCCCTTCCCTGAAATTCAGCAGATGACCAGCCTCGGCCCAGTGTGATCGGACTGGTCTGTCCGCAGGTGGGATGCCAAATAGAACCCTTCCTCACACACAGAACAGATGAATGGCCTTGCCCAGTGGGAACTTGCTGATGTACCTTCAACTGAGATAACCGAGTGAAACCATTCCCACAGTCTGAGCAGGAAGGATGGTCGATTGAATCCCTTGCTCCACTTCTTAAGTATCGGGACAGAGACAGCAAAATTGCCGTGCCGTATCTGAGATTCGTGGAGACAAATTCCTTCTCGTTTTTAACCTGTAAAAAGATTTACATAATCCATCATTTGGTTTAAGACAACATCTGAGATGAAATTACTTGAGTTGCCGAGGTTTGATCTCGTATCACACTGTTACAGTGATGTTAAACCCAAGTTGGACAGAGAAATCATCTCCTGACTGTGCACAGTGCTGGTATCTGGAATGACCATCAATTCCCTGAAGCTCTTCCTGTCTCTATAAGAATGGGGCATTTCTGCCATCTCGAATTTGTGCCTTGGCTCAGTTTGACTCTCTCTAATGCTCGTATTCCCTATTCCTGCTGAGCAGCACGGGTGCCTGGCCCCACAGTATCTGAAACGCAAATAGTCTTTCTTGACTTGCTGCTGGGAATTCTTTTATGTATTATTAACTTAAAGTGCCACTGTTTTAACGCCATATAAAAAATTCCTGCTGAGATGAATGGTTGGTCCACACAGCTGTTTCAAGTTCATAGAGTACATATTAGAATTATTTCAGGATCCTGTCACAGGCATAGAAAAATACAAAACAGAAACAGGCCCTATGGGCCATCTCGTTTGTGTTGAACCATTTAAACTGCCCACTCCCATACCCCTGCCATCCAGGTACCTATTACAAACCTCTTAAATGTTAAATCGAGCTCACTTACACCTAAAAAAGGCTCTAAGCATAAACAAGGAAATTATACAAACACCATTTCCAGAAAAGTTGGGATATTTTCCAAAATGCAATAAAAACAGAAATCTCTGATATGTTAATTCACATTTACCCTTATTTTACTGACAAAAGTACAAAGAAAAGATTTGAAATAGTTTTACTGAACAACTTAATTGTAGTTTGTAAATACACAAATGTAGAATTTGATGGCTGCAACACAAACACACTCAACAAAAGTTGGGACAGAGGCATGATTACCATTGTGTTACATTACCCTTTCCTTTTAATAACATTTTTGAATCGTTTTGGAACTGAGGATACTAATTGTAGTAGATTTGCAATTGGAAATTTTATCCAATCTTGCTTGATGTAAGACTTCAGCTGCTCAACAGTCCGTGGTCTCCGTTGTCTGATTCTCCTCTTCAAGATGCGCCATATGTTTTCAACAGGAGATAGATCTGGACTGGCAGCAGGCCAGTTAAGCACACGCACTCTGTGTCTGCAAAGCCCCGCTGTTGTAGCCCGTGCGGAATGTGGTCTGGCATTGTCCTGCTGAAATAAGCATGGACGTCCCGGGAAAAGACGTCGCCCTGATGGCAACATATGTCTCTCTAAAATCCTAATATATGCCTCAGAGTCAGTGTTACCTTCACATACATGAAACTCACCCATGCCGTGGGCACTGATGCACCCCCATACCATCACAGATGCTGGCTTTTGTACCTTTCACTGATAACAATCAGAATGGTCGTTTTCACCTTTGGCATGGAGAACTCAATGCCCGTTTTTTTCTTAAAACTAGCTGAAATGTGGACTCATCTGACCACAGTTCCACAGTCTTTCAGTCCATCTGAGATGAGCTCAGGCCCAGAGAACTTGCTGGCGTTTCTGCATAGAGTTGATGTATGGCTTCCTTCTTGAGTAATACAGTTTCAAGTTGAATTTCTGGATGGAGCGACAGACTGCATTAAGTGACAATGGTTTTCCGAAGTACTCCCAAGGCCAGATGGCTATAATTGTCACAATAGCATGACTGTTTCTTAGGCAGTGCCGCCTGAGGGCTTGAAGATCACGTGCATTCAACAGTGGTTTCCGACCTTGCCCTTCACGCACTGAGATGTCTCTGAATTCTCTGAATCTTTTCACAATATTATGTACTGTAGATATTGAAAGACCTAAATTCTCTCATGAATTTTGGCACAAAGGGGTGAGCCATGACCCATCCTTGCTTGCAAAGACTGAGCCTTTGATGGACGCTACTTTTATACACAGTCATGATACCTCACCTGCTACCAATTAGCCTGCTTCATGTGGAGTCTTCCAAACCGGTGTTACTTGAATATTCTGTGCACTTTTCAATCCTATTTTAACTCTGTCCCAACTTTTGTTGAGTCTGTTGCAGCCATCAAATTCTAAATTTGTGTATATTTACAAAATACAATTAAGTTGGTCAGTAAAACTATAGAAAATCTTTTCTTTGTTCTTTTGTCAGTTAAATAAAGGTTCACGTGAATTAACATATCACAGATTTTTGTTTTTATTGCATTTTAGAAAATATCTCAACTTTTTTGGAAATGGAGTTTGTACACTGCTTTGAGGATTTGTTGGAAGTATACAGAATTATAAGGGTATAGATAGAGGTATTTGCAAGCAGCATTTTCCACTGATGTTGGGTGGGCTGACAAGCAGAGGTCATGGGTAAGTGACTTCACCATTTATACAATACAATACAGGCCCTTCGGCCTACAATGCTGTGCCACATATTACTTACTTTTGAAATTACCTAGAGTTTCCCATAGTCCTCTATTTTTCTGCGCACCATGTACCAGAAGCCTCTTAAAAGACACTATTGCATCCGCCTTCATCACAGTCGCCGGCAGCCCATTCCGGACACTCATCACTCTGCGTAAAGAAACTCACCCCCCCGTGGTGATATCACGTGCCAGGACGTGACTGGACAGAGTTCTGAGAATGCGCAGAAATGAAGAATGATCGAGAAGCATGGCAGTGTAAAACGTGGTTTTGTTGCTGTTAAATAAAAGGTCAATTCTTCCCTAATATAGTTTGTTATGAGTAACCCACGGTCCGTATAAAGAACACAACACCCCTGACATCTCCTTCGTACCTGCTTCGAAGCACCTTAAAACTGCGCCCTCTCCACGGGTTTTCTCTTGTTTGTGATTGGAGGTAGAACAAAGAAGATTTTCTCAACTGGTGATGTAAAAGATTTTGTTCCCTTTCTCCGAGTTCCTAATCCTTGCATTTAAATAGCTGGATCTCAGCTCTGTTTGAGAGATCCATCGGTTCCCATTCCCTCAGCAGCCGGAAGCTTCCCAGGGCCTGTGTACGGATCGTGGGGCTGAGAGAAGGGGAAGACAGCAGGACTGTCCCGGGATTGTGGGTCACGGTGTCCGGCATCAGAGCAATTGTTCCACACTCGGTGTTTAAGATAGCCGCCCGTAGATTCATTCTTACCTTGAACGCTCCTGCTGAGTCCTTTTGTGTACAGCGTGCATGCGATCTGAATACGTCAACAACCTTGACGCCTGCGCATTTGATTGGTGGTTCAGAGGCAGAGAAATTTTAAACGCACTGTTTTATGGGTAATCACGGTGCCATAAAAAGTTCCTGCAAGCACCGGTTCTATGTCCACACCTCAGGGTTTTTTCTGTGTAGAAAACTCAGCAGCTCTTTTAACGTAGAAAGCGGCTCCCAAAAACAATATCAACAGGCATTCTGTTTATCTAATGCCGAAGTACAACCCTCTTACAAATGAAGATATAAAACACAAACGATTCTGCAGTTGCTAGAAATACAGACACACACACACAAACCCACAATGCTGGAGGAACTGTGCAGTTCAGGCAGCAACTGAGCAGAGGAGTCCACAGTCTAGGCATACTGAAGGGCTCGGCCTAAACGTTGTCTATTTATTCCTCTCCACATCTTCTGCCTGATATGTTGATTTCCTCCAGTATTTTGCAGAAATTAACCACTTTTTTTTCAATCAAGCAGTTTCCAAATGTGTCTGATCTTTCATTTGTAGCCACATCCTGCAGGTTCGGTTTGTCTTCTTCCTCCTCCTTGTAAACTCCAGGCCCCATCTCTTTCTGGAGCCCCAAATCCCTGACTGGCAACTTGGTTTCTGACTCTGCTCCATTCACTCGCTAGTCTGCTGTCAGACTTCAGATGTTCATTGTAACAACCCAGCAGTTCGAAGCGAAGACCTTTGAAATTAGTGAGAGTGACCTAAAACGTTGAAAAGGGCGGGTAAGAAGGAGTTTAACCAACTTCGTCCTGAGCCCTGAACAACGTCACAACCACAGTGAGCTCATCGTCTTGTTCAGCAGGAGAAAATCATGCAGGAAATTCATGCAGGTGTATAAGATGATGAGAGGCATTGGTCGTGTGGATAGTCAGAGGCTTTTTCCCAGGGCATAAACGGGTAACACGAGGGGGAATAGGTTTAAGCTGCTTGGAGGTAGGTACAGGGGAGGCGTCAGAGCCAAGTTTTTTTTTAAACAGAGAGTGATGTCTGTGTGGAATGCACCGCCAGCGTCGGTAGAGGCGGATAAAATAGGATCTTTTAAGAGACGCTTAGATAGGTACATGGAGCTTAGGAAATAGGTGGCTATGCGGTAGGGTAATTCTAGACAGTTAAGAGACTAAGTTACATGGTCGGTACGATATTGTGGGCCAAAGCATCAGTAATATGTTGTAGATTTCTATGTTTCTGTGAAATTCAAGGGAAATCTCCTATCCCACGGAGTAGTGACTAGTTGCAATCTGTCATCTCAGGGAGGGTGAGAGGGGAACGGCAGGGATAGATTTTAATATACTGATATGGAACAGAAAAATGGACAGGGATCAGCTGGGCCGAGTGGTCTCTCAAGTGAGACACGGGATTTGATACAAACTGATTTATCTTTCACAGCTCCACAATATTAAACACCAGTATAGTTTAAGGCTAACATCAGCAGAACCGACTCCTCCAATGCTCAGTGACCAGGGTTCAGTCCTGGGCGCGATGAGCAGCCGCAAGAACTGCAGAATCTGACAGTAACGGTCCCTCATAAACCTGCAGCTGCCTTCAGTCACCGTGATGGTTAAACATTTAACACGGAGCTGATTTGAACTTCCTCCCTGATGTGAAGTTTCTGGTGTTGCAGCAGCTGGGATGATTGAGTAAAACTCTTTGCTCACTCCAGACAGAAATGTGGCCTCTATTTATTGCGAACTCACCGGAGCATCACAAGGTGGATTAACTGAATGAGTCTCTTCACACACACGGAGCAGGTGAACGGCCGCTTCCCAGTGCGAAGCTGTTAGTGTATCTGCGATGGCCGACTGAATCCCTTCCAAAATGAGAGCCAGTGAATGACGTCACAGTGCTATAACGTCATAGCGATGTATCCAATCAGATCACGGACATGGACACGTGATCGGGCTCTCCTTGTCGCGAGTGGGGCGCTGTCTTCTCCAACATCTCTGCCTCCACATTCAAGGACCGGAGGCATTCAAGCGATGGTGACCTGACAGATACAGCAGACTAACGTGTTTGTGAGTCCCATAGACAATTCCTTTGCCTTTTCTACACTGTTAAAAGCTTACAAAGCACGTTGGAGGGTGAAGGACAACATTTCAACTCAGGTAATTTTACTCTCCATGGTGCCTTCTGAAAAAAACTGTCACAGCTCAGAACAAGTTGGAGGAACAAGACTTCATCTTCTAACAGGCTACAGTTCCGGCATCAGGCACAACATCAAACTCTCCGCTTCCCTCTCTGTATCAAAATGGATCATTCCTCCCCTTCATCAGTCTGTGACTTGGCTCAGTTTGTCTGTCTCCTTCGCGTTCTGAGCATGCGCCACACACCCACTGAGATCACATTTTATTCACACGGCTGTGACTAGAGACTTTCTGATTATTATGTCCCTCCTGGTATTTGACGGTTGTAAACTCCGAGTCAGCAATGGTATTGACCCTCAGGAGTAGGTGATTAGGCTTTTTCGTTGGAGATCGATAAACTGCCGGTAGTGTGTGTCTGGATGAGTGGGTCATTTTCAGACTGGAAGGAGGTAGCGTTTGGAGTACCCCAGAGATCAGTCCCTGACCACAGTTGTTCACAGTTTAATGTCCTGGCGGAGGCAGCGAGATGTGAGATGCCCCAGTCTGCTGTTGACGCAGAAAGAGTGGAATTGGGGGAGGGGAGGCTATTCACATGCAATTTCGTAGCTTTGCAATCACTACATAGTGCACTGTGGGGCTGCAGTGGCGGGTCCCAATCTGCTAAGTAGATTTGCTGACGGCACTACATTGATCGACCGAATCCGAAATAATAACGAGGCAGCCGACAGAGAAGAAGTCATCACCCCGACACAGTGGTGTCAAGAAAACAACCTCTCCCTCATTGTGACAAAAACACAGGAGCTGGTTGTGGATTACAGGAGGAATGGAGACAGGGAACAAATTCAACATTTCCAAGTCTGTTATTGACACAAAATGCACATTTTAATATTGATCATGGCACAATGTATTTTATATATTGTTAATGACATAAAACATATTTATAGATTGTTACTGACAGAGAATCGTATAATTTGTGTTCCGCGTGTTATCTGAATGTACTTGCCTGTGATGCTGCCACAAGTCAGTGTTTCTCTGTACCTGTACCTTCCCGTACTTGTGCACTTGGCAATAAATTCAACAGGTCCTGAGAAATCTCAGTGAGATTTGATTAGTGATGATCATCTTGGCAGCTCTGTAGGTCGAATGTATGAGACAGTACACTGTTAAATGTAAAACCCTGAACAGTGTTGATGATCAGAGGGATCTTAGACTCCAAATTCATCGCTCCCTGAAAGAGACTGCACAGATTGATCGGGTGGTTAAGAAGGCAAATGGCATGGTTGTCTTTATTAGTTGAAGCATTGAGTTCAACAGTCGGGAAGTTGTGTTGCGGCTGTTACGAGCCTGTGGTCGTACTGTGACTGTTTCTTTAAGAGCGCCGGCGTGAGGAGGCGGGACTATGACGTCAGTCACAGGCTGACAGCGCTGACTGTGGACTGAACCATGAGAGAGAGAGAGAGAGAGAGAGAGAGAGAGAGAGAGAGAGAGAGAGAGAGAGAGGAGAGAGAGGAGAGAGAGAGGAGGAGAGAGAGGGAGAGGGAGGGAGAGAGGGAAGAGGGAAGAGGGGAAGAGAGAGAGAGAGAGAGAGAGAGAGAGAGAGAGAGAAGAAAAGCTGATCGCTTTAGTTAGTCGCAGCAGATGCTTGGAACTCTCCTATGCCCACAAGAGTGGTTTGATCATCGGTACACGGAAACACAACGAATGTGTGTGGCTGTCACTTCGTATAATCCATAGGAGTGGATTGTGGAATATCTTGTGTTAACCCTTGCCTGGGAATGTTGTGTGGTAACCCCTGGAAGACGGTATTCATGTGACAGGTCACTTTCGCTGATAACTCGTCTGTGGACGGATTCAGCGGATAAGAACTTCGACGGTGGTTGTTTTGAAGTAACGGCCTTTTCTCTACGTTTCACCTTGGATTACAAATATCTCTCTCCCATCATTTATTCCGTGGATTACTGAACTTTCCTACTTTACCATCTCAAGACTCTGAGCATTGTTCCCTCACGCTCGATAGTCTGGGAGTTATATTTACACATGTGCTGTCTTTACAACAGTTATTTAGTTTATAATATTTTCGCTTAGTAATTCATTCAATAGTATTTTCTAGTTAGAATTAGAAGTGTTTAAAGTATATTCATTGCATGTAAAATATATCGGCATGCGATGACGTCACATCCGGTTTCGCCGCGTCTTGTGGGAAAACACTGGTTTGAAATTAGCGCGAGGGTGGGGGCTTTCCACGAGGCTCACCTGAGCACAAGCAGTTTTGCAGGCATGAGAAATCACAGTGAGAGCAACGCTGTAAGTTAATAGATAATCGATATATTGAACTAAGATGTTAATGCTGATCCTGTTAGAGGTAACGACGGTAGATAATGTTTATGCTTTCGTTAGTTAAAGAGTCGCGGATAGTTTGCATGGAAGTGTATTTAAAGTAGTCAATGGAGCAGGTAAACTCTCCCTGTATACTGCACCTTAGTGTAATGTAGTTATAGTCACCTTTGCAAGTATTTACACTTGAAATGTGATATTAAGGAAGGAACAAATACTGTATCAATCTTGTATTGTTTTATCAACAGTTTTCACCATATGTTAATGTGAAGAGTGAACAGTAAATGGTTAATCTTACTGCGATCTGGTTCTTATTAACTGTGGTTTATCCGGACGTTAAATTCGGCGTTTCGTTACACCCGAAGGAGAACGTGACAACACATATATACACATAACACTGTTAACTTTCCTTTATTTCGTTAAGTTACTATATTATCAGTCGATACTACTAAAGATAATGGTTTTAACATCAAAACCAGACTCCACTGTGAACTCTATTGCTGCTGGTTTGTTTCTAAAACGCTACAGTTTGTAACACAATTTTATAAAACTAGTTAGCCCACATCTGGAGTGTTTCATACAGTTCTGGTCGCCCCCATTCTCGGGAGGATGTCGGGGCTTTGGAGAGGGCGCAGAAGAGGTTTACCAGGACACTGCCTGGATTAGAGGGCATGAGCTATAACGAGAGGCTGGACAAACTTGTGTTGTTTTCTCCAGAGCGGCGCAGGCTGGGGTGAGACTGGATGGACGTTTACAAGATTACGAGAGGAATAGATCGAGTGGACAGACGATATATTTTTCCTGGGGGTTGAAATGTCTAATCCAGTTAAGGTGAGTGGAGATGTGAGCGGCGTTTGCGTCTTTCCACAGAGTAGTGGGTAAACGGACATCTATCTGGGGGTGAGAGACCAAAGCGGCCATGTGATCCCGTTTCCTGTTCACGTTTCTCTGCAGATCTGCAGCATCTGCGGGTCACTGCTCTACCTATACGTGTAGCTTCATCTTTCACCCGTTCAGACAAGGCAGTGAGATCTGGATCTGTCACGTCCTCTCGTTGTGGTGGACAATATGGTTTTTTTTCGGCAATATTTTCTGCATGTTTCATTCCACTGTTTTCACCTGCTGAAGTGCTGCCGATGTTTCTGGGTGTCTGACCCACTTATGTGAGAATTTAGCATTTATAATTATCTGAGCTTCTCATAAATGTGTACAGTTCAGTTAAGCTTCACTCCACTACTTCCAAAGCAACAACCCAGTCAGTCAAACAGTCGGCACAGTTAAAATAGTTTATTACATCTTTTTTTCATTTTGTACTATTTATATAATTTAACAATGTGATATTAATATTCTTATATTAAATCACAATTGTTAAAATCTATGGTTAAAAATTAGGTTCTACTTCTGAACGTATTTCATGACATATGCCGGTGCTATTAAACCTGATTCTGATGTTAATATGGGAGACCCACCACCAGTCACCTGATCCCACTTACCGCAGATCGTAATGAGAGATTAAAGCCTTTTCTATTTACTTGCGTTCCTCAGAAAGAGAACTGTTCAGTTTCCTTCTGTGGTTCCAGAGCAGAAGCTCAGTCTGTCTAATATTTGCACACAATTAAAATGGGGAATTTGTTTATTATCATCATGTACTGAACGACAGTTCAAATCTTCCCTGACGTACCATCCACACAGATCGATACATTACAACGGTACATCGAGCTGATATACGATAAAACAATAACTGTAACAAAGCATTATTGCTGCAGAGAAAGTGCAGTGCAGATAGACATATGGTGCAGGGTCACGTCGAGTTACATTGTGAGGTCGAGTCCATTTTATCATTCATTTGGCTTATAACTGCAGACAGGAAGCCATCCTTCAGCCTGGTGTTACGCACTTTAAGGCTTTTGTATCTCTTCCCCGATGGGGGAGCGGGTTTGCAGCGAGAATGTCCAGGTTATGAGGTTCTTTGAGTGCATGGCCTGCTTTTCCAAGGGAGGGGAAGTGTAGGGAGAGTCCATGGAGGGGAGGCTTGTTTCCCTGATGTTCTCTGCTCTCCAAAGTTCTCTGCAGTTCCTTGCAGTCATGGGCAGAGAAGTAGCCAGACGAAGGCGTGAAGTATCGACATGGAGCTCAGAGACCTCGGCCTTCACCCTGCCTTGTGTAGCTGGATCCTGGACTTCCTGTCAGATCGCCGGCAGGTGGTAAGAGTGGGCTCCATCTCCTCTGTCTCTCTGACCCTCAGCACACATACCCCACAGGGTTGTCTCTTTGGCCCTCTCCTTTACTCTCTGTGCACCTATAACACTGTGTTGCCACCCACAGCTCCAACCTGCTAATGAAATTGGCTGACAACACTACATTGATTGGCCTAACCTCAAATAATAACTTTCAATCGATCAAATGCCTCCCGACAAGGTTCGGTCCAAACAAACTTTTCACGCTTCTTCAGGAGATTGGTCAGAGGAAGAGCGATAGCAGCAAAGTTCTTACAGAACTTACGATACTATCCATCCATTCCCAGAAACCTTCTAAGAGCCTTCTTAGCAGTCAGAATAGGAACTTGAGAAATTGCCTGGACTTTTGCCCCAACAGGAGCCAACTTGCTTTGACCAACAACATAGCCAAGACAGGTCACAGTGGCATGGCCAAATTCACTCTTAGCCAAGTTAACTGTAAGGTTGTCCTGGGAAAGCCTGTCAAACGGCTTCTCTACTGCAGAGATATGCTCTTCCCAAGTGCCACTCCCTGTGGCTAAGTCATCAATATAGGCATCTGTATATTCTAACCCTCGAATTAGAGAATCAATCATTCCCTGGAATGATCCTGGACCATTTTTCCTTCCAAAAGAGAAAACATTGTATTCACACAACCCAGAAGGTGTCACAAATGCAGAAATTTCTCTACCTCTGTCCGTCAATGAAACACACCAATACCCTTTCAATAGATCAATCTTTGTAAGAAATTTAGCTTTTCCAACCTTATTGATGCAATCATCCTCCCTAGGGATAGGAGAGGATTCTGTTTTTGTTAATGAATTTACCTTCCCATAATCAGTGCAATATCTAACACCACCATCAGGTTAAGGCACAATAATGCAGGGTGAGCTCCAATCTGATGCTGAAGGACTCATAGTACCATTTTCAGCATATATTCAATTCCTTGCTCAGCCAATTTACATTTTTCAACGTTCATACAATATGGGTGTTGTTTAATCGGTTTGGCTTGACCAATATCTACATCATGTACTGCGACCGTGGTTTGCTTGAGAACATCGGGAAATAAATCTTTAAACATCCGGATTACTTCCTTCAGCTGTTGTTGTTGCTTTGGCTGCAGATGAGCCGACTTGTTAACAATGTTTTCTGGAACATCCGAGTTGATTAGCCTAACTGCGACCATGTTTGGCTTGTGAAAATTCTCAGACGAGTCAATTGTTTCATTCTCAGGGTTACCAGATTCATATGTTTTGACAACAACACTCACAGATGGAGCCTGCTTGTCAAAATAGGCTTTATCATATTTATGTGTACCACCTGTGTTAGTTTACGTTGGTCAGGTGTTTTAATAGCATTATTCAGATCATTAATTTGAGAGACTATTTCATGCGGTCTATTGAACTTAGCCTGAAGTGGATTCATCAATATTGGAGATAAGGCAAGCACCTTATCCCCCACCTGGTATTTTCTTTCCAAAGCCAACTTATCAAACCAACACTTCATTGTGTTTTGAGAAATCTTTAAGTTTTGTCTCACTGGACTACAGACTTGTAGTTTATTCTTGAACTTCTACACAAAGTCTAACAAGTTAAGATGTACATCCCCATCAATCCACTGTTCCTTTAACAAGGACAAAGGTCCCCTCACTATAAATTTTAAAAAGGGTTCACCGAATGCAGGTATAGGGCAGAGTGATTCGGTTTACCCACAACTTGACAAGTGTGACAGATTATGCAAAAGGTCACAACATCTTTCCTCAAATTAGGCCAGTAGAATTATTTCATAACTGTTTACAGTTTTATTCACTCCAAAATGTCGACCTGATGGCAGACTGCAGGCCAAAGTTAAAATTTCAGCCATATAACTTTAGGAACTACAACTTGGTGAACAATTGCCCATTCCTCACTCGCTGGAATAGCAGGTGGCCTCCACTTCCTCATTGACGCTCCATCCTTGAGATAATACCCTACTGGCACTTTCTTAATCTCATCATCTGAGAAAGTTGTTTCTTTTAAAGCTTCAATCTCAGGGTCTCGGTTCTGTTCTGCTATAAACTCCTTCCGACACAGGGATAAATCTTTCTCATCAGACTTACGACCTGAATCCTGTTGAAACAATGAAGGCAGAAATTCCCTGACATCATAACCTGAATCCCGATGTTGGCTATCATGGATATCAGAATCATGCTGCACAGAACCGTCTGCATCGGCAGACTTCTTAGCCATACTTTGAGTTCCTGCACAGGAAGGATAAATGTTAAATTCCATCTGTGGGTCGTCAGTGGTTGTCTTAGTTGTCAATAGCGCTGCAGGAACAACTTTAGGTCATTCCCTAACAGCAAACCAACATCTTCCAATGGTAAAATGGAGTATAATCCGATTTTAACAGGTCCCGAAACCAACCCTGACAGTAAAGTTACCTTGTACAACGGCACAATGCCTTTAATAAGATTTACCTCACCAGTGTTAAATCTCATCACCAAACTTTAGAATGCTGTCTAATATAAGTGACTGAGAATCGCCAGTAACTCGAAGAATTTTCACTGGTTCTTGGGTTCACCCTTACTTTACTAATACAAACCCATTTGACATAAAATGATCAAAAGCCTTCTTAATTCGGTCAGAACTCTCAGTCCATAACTGAGCCTCAACAGAATGTTCAGAACCCTGTGGGTTGATAGGTGCTTCAACAGACTGATCACAGGTATTCGGGACTGACACCTTTTCCTTTTTCTTCTTCAGGACAGAACAATTAGCCATCATATGACCAGCTTTCTTACAATAGTAACAAGCAAGACCAGAATATTTCTCTTTCAACTGCTTCCCTTCATCCTTACACTTGTCACTAGTCCCAGCTATAATTTCGCGTTTACCCTGGTGATCCCTGCTACTCTTTTGGAAGCTCTTATTCTGGGTAAACTTAAACTTATGAGTTAAAGCAAACTCATCTGCTAATCTAGCAGACTCCTGCAAAGTGGCAGCATCCTTTTCATCTAAATATGTTTTTGTGTCATCAGGGACACACTTTTTGAATTCTTCAATTAAAACTAACTCTTTCAAGCTATTAAAATCATCATATATTTATCATCATCATATATATCATCATATATGTGCACCAGCAATCAAAACACACAGACTTCTCATAAGCAAATTACATATGTCCGGTTCACAGATTTCCACAAATTTCTAAACTTTTGCCTGTATGATTCTGGGACCAACTCATAAGCTTTGAGCACAGCCTGTTTCACTATGTCATAATCAGCTGCTTCATCAACTGTCAAAGCAGAATAGGCTTGCTAAACCTCCCCCTTTGTAAGAGAACCAACCCTCTTTTGGCCACTTTAAATTCTAAGCAACCTTCTCAAAATGCTGTAAGTATTTATCAACCTCTGTCTCATCAAATGGAGGTACCAATTTAATTTCCTAACTGGCCTCAAACTCATCACCAGAGTCTAACGCTAGACCCCTTTGCTGCAACCACTGTATCTTTTCCAGCTCGAATAGCCTCTGTCCTTCTGCTTCCTCCCTCTGTTTTTCTGCCTCCTCTCTGATTTTCTGCCTCGATAGCCTCAAACTGCCTCTGCCTTTCCGCAGCCTCCATCTTTAATTTTTCTCACTCATACTGGAGCTCAAGCTCACTAGATTTACTTTCAGGAAACACCTCCAACTCCTCCACTTTAAACACACTCTCAGAAACATAATGTTCAGCTGTTATCCTCTGCAACTGTGCCCTCCTCATTGTCAATTTCAACATAACAAGTTTTAACCTTCTAACAAGACTCAACAACTCAATCCTTCTGGCATCCTCTAATGCCTCAGAGGTTGCTGCTTCCAAACAATAATCAGCATCCGCTGCTGATTTTCCACACACAAATAAATCAAAAGGGACTTCCCCAATGAAATCGATAATTAATGACGACGCCCCCATAGATGTTCATATCCCGGATGCAGGCCCCAATTTTGTTATGAATCGTAAAGCTTTAAAAAAGAATCAGCACCAATAGACTACACCTGGAACAACACACACAAAATACTGGTGGAACACAGCAGGCCAGGCAGCATCTATAAGAAGAAGCATAGTCGACGTTTCAGGCCGAGACCCTTCATCAGGACTGCCTGAGACTGCCGGACAAAGGGCCTCGGCCTGAAACGTTGACAGTGCTTCTCCTTATAGATGCTCCCTGGCCTGCTGTGCTCCACCAGCATTTTGTGTGTGTTTGAATTCCAAGCATCTGCAGATTTCCTCGTGAAGACTACACCAGGAGTCTGTTTTTGATCTTAAAACTATCTTTATTAGAATCGACTTATAATGTAGTAACTTAAGCAAGATAAACAAAAGTTAACAGTGTTATGTGTATATATGTGTGTAAATATAAATCCAAAACTATTGAGCTTGGGGAGAACAAGGCTTGGAGTCTTGAGATGGTAAAGTATGAAAGTTCAGTTCAACCACAGAATAGGTGATGAGAGAGATATATGTAATCCAGGGTAAATGTCGAGAGAAGGCAATTATGTCGAATTCCACAGGTTCCATGGTGGTAAAACAAGAGAACAGTCACTGTAGATATTATCTGTCATCCTTCCAAATCCACATAATAATTATCACCCAAAGTGACTTGTCACAAGACGTATCGTCTTCAAGTGAATTACCACACCACACCCAGGCAAGGGTTAACACATCGGTGGTCTTCACATGATACCCCAAATCAGATCCACTCCTATGGATCAAACGAGGTGACAACCACACATTCGATGTATGATGAATTGATAATTAACCCACACTTGCGGGCACCTATTTCCCTTGTATCGATCTTTCCATTTTTCCTCCTTCATCTCCGTCTGACTCTGAGTGTCTGTGTCCTCAGTTAAAACTAAACAAGCTGTGAGTGATGTAAACAAGCTGCAAGTCAGACTGATTAAACTTCCTAATCTCTCTCTCTTAAAATGACAGTCCACAGCAAACAAAACCTAGGGATTCATATCAACTGACTGGTGTGCCAGTAGTTGGAATGACTGAGTGAATCCTATCCCACATTCTCAGCAGGTAAATGGCTCCTCTCCAGTGTGAACTCGCTGATGTCTCTGTAGTGTGGAAGAGTGAGTGAATCTCTTCCCACATTCTGAGCAGGTGAATGGCCTCTCTCCAGTGTGAGCTCGCTGATGTTCCAGCAATCTGGATGAGTTATTGAATCTCTTCCCACAGACTAAGCAGATGAACGGCTTCTCCCCAGTGTGAACTCGCTGATGTTCCAGTAATCTGGATGACTCAGTGAATCTCTTCCCACAGACTAAGCAGATGAACGGCTTCTCCCCAGTGTGAACTGACTGGTGTCTCTGCAGGGAGCGTGAGTGACTGAACCTCTTCCCACATTCTGAGCAGGGGAATGGCTTCTCTCCAGTGTGAACTCGCTGATGACTCTGCAGGTCGGATGAGCGAGTGAATCTCTTCCCACATTCTGAGCAGAGGAACGGCTTCTCCCCAGTGCGAGCTCGCTGGTGTCTCTGTAGGGCGGATGAATGAGTGAATCTCTTCCCACATTCTGAGTAGATGAACGGCTTCTCCCCAGTGTGAGCTCGCTGGTGTTTCAGAAGGTTGGATGACAGAGTGAACCGTTTCCCACATTCTGTGCAATTGAACGGCTTTTCACCAGTGTGAACACTCTCATGTCTCTGTAGGTAGGATGACTCAGTGAATCCCTTCCCACATTCTGAGCAGATGAACGGCTTCTCCCCAGTGTGAGCTCGCTGGTGTCTCTGTAGGGCGGATGAATGAGTGAATCTCTTCCCACATTCTGAGCAGATGAACGGCTTCTCCCCAGTGTGAGCTCGCTGGTGACTCTGTAGGGCGGATGAATGAGTGAATCTCTTCCCACATTCTGAGCAGGTGAACGGCCTCTCTCCAGTGTGAACTCGCTGATGACTCCGTAGGTTGGATGACTGAGTGAATCCCTTCCCACATTCTGAACAGGTGAACGGCTTCACCCCAGTGTGAATTCGCTGATGACTCTGTAGGTGGGATGACACAGTGAATCTCTTCCCACAGACTGAGCAGGTGAATGGCTTCTCCCCTGTGTGAACTCGCTGGTGACTCCGTAGGTCGGATGACTGGGTGAATCCCTTCCCACAGTCTGAGCAGTTGAACGGCTTCTCCCCCGTGTGAACTCGCTGATGTCTCTGTAGGCGGGATATCAGAGTGAATCCTTTCCCACAGTCTGAGCAGGTGAATGGCCTCTCCCCAGTGTGAACTGGCAGATGACTCTGTAGGTGGGATGACTGAGTGAATCTCTTCCCGCATTCTGAACAGGTGAACGGTTTCTGCCCAGTGTGAAGTCGCTGATGTCTCTGTAGGGTGGATAACTCACTGAATCCTTTCCCACATTCTGAGCAGGTGAATGGCTTCTCCCCAGTGTGAACTCGCTGATGTCTCAGTAGGCTGGATAACTCACTGAATCCTTTCCCACATTCTGAGCATGTGAATGGCTTCTCCCCAGTGTGAACTCGCTGATGTCTCAGTTGGCTGGATAAATCACTGAATCCTTTCCCACATTCTGAGCAGGTGAATGGCTTCTCCCCAGTGTGAACTCGCTGATGTACCAGTAGGTTGGATAACTCACTGAATCCTTTCCCACATTCTGAGCAGGTGAATGGCTTCTCCCCAGTATGAACTCGCTGATGTCTCCTTAGGTTGGATGACCGACTGAATCCCTTCGCACAGACTGAGCAGGTGAATGGCTTCTCCCCAGAGTGAACTCGCTGATGTACCAGTAGGTTGGATAACTCACTGAATCCTTTCCCACATTCTGAGCAGGTGAATGGCTTCTCCCCAGTGTGAACTCGCTGATGTACCAGTAGGTTGGATGACCGAGTGAATCCCTTCGCACAGACTGAGCAGGTGAACGGCTTCTCCCCAGTGTGAGCTCGCTGATGTCTGTGTAGGGCGGATGAATGAGTGAATCTCTTCCCACAGACTGAGCAGGTGAAGCGCCTCTCTCCAGTGTGAACTCGCTGGGGACTCCGTAGGTTGGATGACTGAGTGAATCTCTTCTCACATTCTGAACAGGTGAACGGCCTCTCCCCAGTGTGAACTCGCTGGGGACTCCGTAGGTTGGATGACTGAGTGAATCCCTTCCCACAGACTGAACAGGTGAATGGCTTCTCCCCAGTGTGAACTCGCTGGTGAGCCATAAGGTCAAATGACTGAGTGAATCCTTTCCCAGAAATTCAGCAGATCACCAGCCTCTACCAGGTGTGGTGTGAACTGACTGGTGTGTCCACAGGTCCAACTGAATCCTTTCTCACACACAGAACAGATGAATGGCCTTGCCCAGTGTGAACTTGCTGATGTACCTTTAATTGTGATAACTGAGTGAATCTACTCCCACTGTCTGAGCAGGTGAACAGCCTTTCTCCTGTGTAAGATGACTGGCTTGCTATTTGGTCAAATGATCAATTGAATCCCTCTCCACAGTCTGAGCATGAAGGATGGTCGATTGAATCCCTCGCTCCACTTCTTAAATATCCAGACAGAGACAGCAAAACTGGCGTTTTCTGTTTGAGATCCCCACGACAAATTCCTTCTCGTTTTTAACCTGTGAAAAGATTTACAAAATCCATCAATGGGTTTAGGACAACATTTCAGATGAGATAACTTGAGTTGCCATGGTTTGACTTGGTATCACACGGTTACAGTGAGGTTCAACCCAAGTTGGACAGAGAAATCATCTTCTGACTGGGCACAGTGCTGGTATCTGGAAGACCATCAAACTCTCTGATGCTCTTCCTGTCTCTATAAGAATGGGGCATTTCTGCCATCTCCAATCTGTGACCTGGCTCAGTTTGACTCTCTCCATTGGTATTATTCCCCGTTCCTGCTGAGCTGCATGGGTGCCTGGCCCCACAGTAACTGAACCAGTCTCACGCAAATTGTCTTTGTGGATGTGCATCTGGGATTTTCTTTTATGTATTATTAACTTAAAGTGCTACAGCTTTAACACCATGTAAAAAAATTCCTGCTGAGATGACTGGTTGGTCCGCACAGCTGTTAAAAGGGGTTAGAGTGAATTTTTGTAATATTTCAGGTTCTTGTAGAAAAGTACAACACAGAAACAGGTCCTTTGGGCCATCTAGTCTTGTGCTGAACTATTTAAATTGCCCCTCCCACACCCCTACAATCCAGGTACCTACACGAACCTCCTAAATGTTGAAATCGAGCTCGCATGCACCACTTGTGCTGGCTGCTCATTCCACACCCAGATGACCATCTGTGTGAAGAAGTTTCCCCTCATGTTCCCCTTAACATTTCACCTTTCACCCTTAACCCCTGGCCACTGGTTGAAGTCCCACCCAATCTCAGTGGAGAAAGCCAGCTTGCATTTACACTATCTGTGCCCCTCTACCACAATCAAATCTCCCCTCAATCTTCTACATTCCAGAGAATAAAGTCCTGACCTGTTCAATCTTTCCTTATAACCCAAGTCCTCCAAACTTGACAACAGCCTTGTGAATTTTCTCTGAAATCTTTGAATCTCTTTTAAATCTTTCCTGTAGGTAGGTGACCAAAACATCACACAATACTCCAAATTAGGCCTCTTTTACAAGTCAACATAATATCCATCTATTGTCAGTATTTGGTTCACGAAAGCCAATGGGCTAAAATCTTTCTTTCCGTCACTATCGAACTGTGATACCACTTTCAGTGAATTAAGGACTTGTATTCCCAGGTCCCTTTCTTCTACAACACTCCTCCGTGCCCGACCAGTCACTATGAAAGACCTCCCTTGGTAGGTCAGACCAAAGTGCAACAGCTCACACTGGTCTGAATTAAATTCCATTTTCCATTTCTCAAACCATTTTCCCAGGGGGTCCAGATTGCACTGCAAGCCATGATAGTCTTCCTCGCTGTCCACAACACCACCAGTCTTGGTAGTCATAAATCTGCTAATCCAGTTAACCACACTATCATCCAGATTACTGATATAGATGACAATCCACAACAGATCCAGCAGTGATCCCTGTGGCAACCACTAGTCACAGGCTTCCAGTCAGAGAGGCAACCATCTGCTGCCACACTCTGGCTTCTCCCAAAGACAGTGTCTCATCCGATTTACTGTCTCATCTTTAATGCTGAGTGACTGAAACTTCTTGACCAACCTCCCATATGAGACTTTGTCAAGTGCCTTGCTAACGTCCATGTAGACAACATCCACTGCCTTGTCTTCAACCACTTTCCTGATAACTTCCTCAAGAGACTCTGTAAGACTGGTTAGACATGGCCTACCATGCACAAAGCCATGCTGTCTATCCTTAATCAGTCCACATCTATCCAAATACTTATATTTCCGGTTCTTGCACATACGTTCCAGTAACTTCCCCACTATTCACTACTAGTCACCACTCCGTGGGTTTGGAGATTTCCCTTGAATTTCATAGAATGATAGAAATCTATAGCACCTTACAGACCCTTTGGCCCACAGTGCTGTGCCGACTATGTAACTTACTCTAGAAACTGACTGGGGTTTCCCTAGCGCATAGTCCTCTATTTTTCTGAGCTCTAAGAGAGTGTTAAAAGTCCCTGTTGTATCCGCCTCGACAACCGCTGCTGGCAGTACATTCGACACATCCAACACTCTCTGTGTAAAAAACCTACCCCTGATATCCCCTCCGCATATATTTCCAAGCACCTTAAAACTGTGCCCCATCCTGTTAGCCATCTTAATGCTGGGAAAAAATCCTCTGGCTATCCACACACTCAATGCCCCTCATCATCTTATACACCTAAAAAAGGCTCCAAACATAAACAAGGAAATTTTACATTGCTCTGAGGATTTGTTAGAAGTAAACAAAATTATGAGGGTATAGATAGGGTAAATGCAAGCAGCTTTTTCCACTGAGGTTGTGTGGGATGACAACCAGAGGTCATGGGTAAGTGGGGAAGGTGAAAATTTAATGGGAACATTTGGAAAAGTTCTTTGCTGAAATGGTCGTGAGAGTGTAGAATGAGATGTCAGCACTAGTGGTGAATATGAGCTCGATTTCACCATTAAGAGAAGTTTGACAGGTACCTGGATGGTAGGGGTACGGAGGGTGATGATCCCTGTGCAATGGCATTGACTAGATGGGCCAAATAGCCTGTTTCTGTACTGAACTTCTCCATGTTTCTGTGACAGAGAAGCTGGCCAAACTTGTTTGGAAGGGAAAAGGTAGGAGTGACAACGGAGCAGCAATGGCTGGAGTTTCTGGGAGCAATTCGAGAGCTGAGTAATCGATACATCCCAAAGACGTGGAAGCATTGGAATGGCAGCAGGGCACAACCGTGGGTTAAATGAGAAACCAAAACCAACATAAAATCAGAGGAGAGGGCAAACAAAAGAGCAAAGGACCATTAGGAAGCTTTTAGAATCCAACAGAAGACAACTAAAGGAAAGGCAGATGAGTTCGGGAGTGGAATTATGAAATGACTGTCATTAATGAATTTTGGTTGCAACAACAGTCCGCGGCATTTAGAGGAACGAGATATCCAGGGCCTCAATATCTCTTGAAAACCAAGATTCCCTGCACTAGTTACCATTCAACTTTTATTTTGTCAGACACATACAAACTCTACACCCTTAAAATTTCACTTCTGAAGAACTCCCACTTACCAAGTTCTCCTTTGCTAAAAAACATCCTGTCCCAATCCACACTTGTCAAATCCTTGTAAGTATCATAAAAATTGGATTTCTCCAATTTAGAATCTCAAGAGAGGTCCAGGCCTCTGCTTTTCTGTATTTACTTGGAATCTCATGATCAGTAGATACAAAGTGTTCCCATACACTAATTTCTGTCACTCGCCCTAGATCACTTCCCAATAGCTTACTGCACACTTCTACATCGGGAATTTTACATACTGATTAAGGTAGATTTAATAAGCTCTACCCCATCTAGTCCTTTTACAGCCTAGGATTCCAGTCAATAAACGGAAAGTTAAAATCACTCACTTTAACAACCTTTGTTTCTTGGCATAGTCCGCAATCTCTCTACAGATTTGTTCCTTGAAATCCCTCAGACTGTTGGGCGCAAGCAAGTCCAAGTAATGGCTACAATATCGTAATCTCATGTCCTGAGGTCTGAATGACATCTGTTTGGTGTCAAAAACAGAACCTTGCCCTCAATGTCACTGAAACAAAGGAGCTGGCTGCAGACTACAGGAGAAATGGAGACAGGCTGACCCAGGATCTGGGGTTGAGAGGGTGAACAGCTTTAAGTTCCCTGGCACACACAACACCGAGGATCTCACCGGGTCTGTACATACTGGCTGTGTGGTGAAAAAGGCACAACAGCACCACTTTCACCGCAGGCGGTTCAGGAAGTGTGGAACGGGGCCCCAAATACTAACAACTTTCTACAGGGGCACAATTGAGAGCATCCTGACGGGCGGCATCACTGCCTGGTATGGGTGCTGTACTTCACTCAGTTGCAGGACTCTGCAGAGAGTGGTGCGGACAGCCCAGCGCATATGTAGATGTGAACTTCTCACTATTCAGGACATTGACAAAAACAGGTGTGTAAATAGGGCCACTGTGTAAAAAGGATCTTTGGGGACCAGAGTCACCCCAACCACAAACTGTTCCAGCTGCTACCATCTGGGAAACGGTACCACAGCCTGAAAGCCAGGACCAACAGGCCCAGGGACAGCTTCTTCCACCAGGCCCTCTGATTGATTAATTCATGCTGATACAATTGTACTTTTATTTATCCTGACTGTCCTGTTGTACATACTATTTATTATAAACTAAAATTAACATTGCACACTTAGACAGTGACATAACATAAAGATTTCACAACTCGTGTATGAAGAATGTAAGTAATAAAGTTAATTCGATTCAATTCAACCTCTCCACTATCTGTTCTGTCATTCTGGCTCCAATCCTCCCTGCAACTTTAGTTTAACCACCCACCCCACAGGGGAGCACCAGCAAGCCTTGCCACTAGGATATTCGTCCCTTTCTAGTTCTGTTCCACTAACTAACAAATCCCCTATCACCCCTTTGACTTTCCTCTGCCAGGTAATTCCCCCCAACAGTTTCTAAAGTGTCCACCTGTTGTTGTGTGGGATAGCAACAAGAGTACTCGGCGATGGCTATTTAACCTCACTCCCCTTCCTGACTCTCACCCAGTTTCCTGTGTCCTGCACCTTGGGTGTAACTCACCTCTCTGCACGTCATACCTATCACACCCTCTGACGCTTGGATGATGCGGAATTCATCCAGTTCCAGCTCTAACTCCTTAAAGTGCAGCTGGATATACACCTTCTACGTGAGGGCGTCAGGGACACTGGAGGTCTCCCCGCCTTCCCACCAATATCCCCTCTAATTTGTAATGACCAGTGTGTGCAAAACCTTGTACTGTACAATTTTTACCCAGTGACAACAACATGTGCAAACTGAATTTTATATAGAGAGGTATTCATTTCAACAGCGAGCAAATCACTGTCAGTAAGAACTTTAATCTCCTCTGGTTGAGTCTTGATTGAGTTCATCTGCACTCTCACACAACCTAAGTAACAGGTTAATGAAGGATTTACTCGCCGCTGCTTTTGCAAACCACCTATTTGTGATTTTCTTGCTAAATGATGCTTTCAATTTCAGATTTCCAAATATCACTCCTCTTCTTCCCACTTGAAAATCCTCCAGCAACTCTTGCATCACCACAATACACGAAGTATTGTACATAAGTATTTCCCCTGAAGTCTCACCCAGGTGACTGACAGTGGTGAACTCAGTGATGGTAATGCCAAGGAATACTGCCTTTAAGGACAGTAGTCTGTCTCCCTGGAGTCTGGCACATTTCTGATGTGAAGGCTACTTGTTGCCCAGGGCAAAGGTGTTTGATATCATTATGTAGCCAGACAGAATTGGTGGAAGCGTGTTCTCACTGGTAGAAAAATGCAGACCGAGAGGAGGTAGAACAAGCAACACACACAAAATGCTGGAGGAACTCAGCAGGTCAGGCAGTATCTATGGAAAAGAGTACTAATGCTGAATTCCTCCAGCAATTTGTGTGTGTAGCTTGGATTTCCAGCATCTGCAGATTTCCTCTTTGTGATTGGAGGTAGAACAAAGATGATTTTCTCAACTGGTGATGTAAAAGATTTTAGAGCCACAGAATAGAACACTGCAGCACAGTACAGGCCCTTCAGCCCTCCATGTTGTGCCAACCCATATAAACCTTAAAAAAAAGAACTAAACCCACACTACCCCGTAACCCTCCATTTTTCATTCATCCATGTGCCTGTCCAAGAGGATGTTAAATACCCCTAATGTTTTAGCCTCCACCACCATCCCTGGCAAGTCATTCCAGTCACTCACAACCCTCTGTGAAAAAAAAAACTTACCCCTGATGTCTCCCCTAAACTTTCCTCCCTTAATTTTATACATATGCCCTCTGGTGTTTGCTGTTGGTGCCCTGGGAAACGGGTACTGACTATCCACCCTGTCTATGCCTCTCGTAATCTTTTAGCCCTCTATCAAGTTCTAGACCAGGCATGGGCAAACTACGGCCCGCGGGCCATATGCGGCCCGTTAAGCTTTTTAATCCGGCCCGCAGAACTTGATGAAATTATATTAATAAACCTTGTTAACGTCTTTTCCCCACAATTCTGGCGTTTTCCCAATAGATGACGCACTCTATATACATTGACCTTTGTTGAGGTGCAGCGTATTACTCCACATTTGCGCTTTACTCTTTGTTCGGCTCGACCTATTTGTGTGAACAGGCGTTCAGCGTCATGAACATCAACAAAGCCAGCCACAGATCCAAGTTAACTGACCAACCCCTCAGATCCATCCTGAGAATCGCCACAACAAAACTAAATCCAGACTTTGATGCGCTAACTAAAAAGGGAGACCAACAACACTGTTCCCACTGAAATTAAAAATAAGTTTCTTCGTTGTGTTATGTAAAAAATGCATTTGAAAATATTTTTTTCAATAAGCCTTACATGTTACATGTCATTCCTGTTAAGTGATGGACACGAGTAGTACGCAGGTGCACGTACGTTCTCAAAATAAAAAATGCACTCCAGATCAATAACGCGCTCCGCATACTGGCACGCTGGTATTGTTCTGCCTTTGTGCTGGTCGTTGTTGAGTTTTGGCACAGTGGACAATTGAATAAGAAGGAGTAGGACAAGTAGACCTGCATCTCCTACCGGTTTTGAAATAAAGACAGTCAGGAGGAGAGTGATGATGATAATACCTTGAAGGATAACAGAATTTTCAGTGCTTTAAAATAATAACTGTTACTATTTAAAAAAGCTGTATTTTATTCATTTAATTTTCAGTGTTTTAAAAGTCATTTCAATAAATAGCTAAATACCATGGGACTTCAAAGACAGATATTTTGTTGTAATGCATTTGTTCATTTTCAATTGAAATTAAAGCACATGTTTTCTACATATCCCATGATATTTTATTTTCTCTTATGAGGTGTATTACCAAAACACTCCGTCCATCTGCTCCTGGTCTGGCCCCCCTGTCAAATTTTAGAACCCTTTGTGGCCCACAAGTCAAAAAGTTTGCCCACCCTTGTTCTAGACCTTTCATATTATTTCACATTTCATAAAGATTGAAACAGAATAGGCTGAAACACACTGTTCAAAAGTGCTGGTGTTCAATCCACTTGGTGCATTGACTCATTACATTTTTTGGGTTTATGTTTGTCAGAAACACATCCAACAGATTTCCCATCAGAAGTGCAGGAAAATTCTGGACCTGATTTCAAATGAACCACTGAGCACTCTGAAAAAAAGGTGTGGCAGAGGCCGATTTCTCCCCTGTGCTTTTATTTTCAGTGTGAACTATGTAACATTGATGGTGATTAATGATCATTACTTTCAGGCGACAGCCCTCCAAACATGTGACGAACCACAGTAAAACTTAGTGAACCTGCCATGGTTGGGTCTTGGGTGTCGGACCAGCAGATTTTCTGTATTATTAGATGTTCTCATATTAATACATCATACCTCACTTCCAAATCACTGTTTTTAGACATCACATTATAGAATGATATGTTCCACATAACCTGCAAGTTTAAAAGAAGCTCAGAAAATAAGGTCAAAGTAAGTTTCAAAGGCATCTCGGAAACAGAAACGTGCAAGTTTAAAGGGAGCAGAGATACCTGACTGACCTGCATGAGGTGTTGAGCTACCTAAAATGCATTCTTGAACGTATAATGTAGATTTAAAGCAATAATTGGATTTAAATTATTTTATTAAATTAACATTATCTTGGATCTCTTAATCGTAATTCACATTTAATGTAGTATTAACCTTTCTGCATTTGGATAACTACAATTTTTGTTCTTTTCTTTCGAAAAATGCAGTCACATCATAACACTATTCAAACTTCAGACCAAAAGTCTTCTTTCTCCCCCTTCTATTTTTTCCCAGGAAAAAAATACTATAAACTTTTTGCTATTTAAAATTGGTAACATTTATCAATTCATGCTGTTGTTTAAAATTAAATTGCTTAACTCCATGAAGCAAACTTGCAAGTTCACTAGCTAATAAAGAATTGAACAAAGAGGATTGTATATTTTACGCACAAAGCAGCATAATATCAATGCTCCTACATCATAAATTGGGAGACAAATGTACACATCCCAACCTTATTAGGTATTTGTACTCAATTTTTCCCACAGATGGTGAACTGCTAATCTTGGCTGGTTCATCAGGCACAGCATGGAGTAGATCTGAAGGGAGCTGGAGTGGTTTGTGTATTTGCAGCAGTGCTGGGAGGAAAAATCAGCATGAATGATGAATGTCTTTAATGTCCCTTCCTATAAAATGCTCGACAGATGGTTCACACTTATTTGACCTTGAGCTTTTTTTTAAAAACCATATTACAATTTAGTCAGGATTACTTAGAATTTCAACATCTCTCTTCCAGTGAAAATAATAAGTGGGAAGGGGTATAATTTAAAGATCCTATATATTCAGTTTAATCCACCCCGTTCTAATGAAATGTTTATTCAGTTATTTATGCTATTGACAAGGCTCCGAATAAAGCAAATGAGGACCAATAGGTGTGATCCATTCTTACAACCAGTTCAATGGCATAATTTTAAACTCACTTCCCCAAGTTTTCACATTTAGGAGCAGAATCACAAGAAGAGCTGGCAAATGACCAGGGAAAGCTTCACACAGAATCACAGAATAATTATTATAAAATTATTGTTGGCATGAAAGGAGATCATCAACCAGAACTATCCTTTCAACAACAATCCTTTTCTCTTGCCCTGCATCACTGCAAAAGTTCACTCTCATTTCCTTTCCAATTCTATTTGAAAGTACTGTCTTAGTCTTCGACAGTACTGTCCTGTGGATATCCAGTAACTGTGCTCTGGAAGTCCAATCCAAAGTAGAATCTTTGCTAATCTACAATGCTAGCAATGTACCTCACCATACTTTATCCCTATTTTCTAATCACAGGAAAGACTAAGTACTAATTTAAAACAAAGGCTAAGATTTAAACTTTCATCTTATGGTGATGATCATCTAATGTTATACTGCTATATATAAATAAAAGGGGTGATAGATAAGTTTGTGGCCTAAGGTAGAAGGAGACAATTTTAGAAAACCCAGCACATCTATTTTTCAACATAGTCCACTCCTACATTTACACACTTAGTCCAGCGGTCGTGGAGCGTACGGATCTTGCACCTCCAGAAAGTGTCCACAGATGGGTGATTGATAAGTTTTGTTCCCTTTCTCCGAGTTCCTAATCCTTGCATTTAGAAAGCTGGAGCTCAGCTCTGTCTGAGAGATCCATCGGTTCCCATTCCCTCATCAGCCGGGAGCTCCCCGGGGCCCGTGTACGGATCGTGGGGCTGAGAGAGAGGGAAGAGAACAGGACTGTCCCGGGATTGCTGGCCACGGTGTCCGAAATTCAAAGGAATTATCCCGAAGTCTGTGTTTAAGATAAAAACACGGAGAATCACTCTTACCTGCATCCGACATTTTCAAAGCCTTCTGTGTACTGCGCGCATGCCTGAAACTCAGGGACGTCCTCAGCCTGACGCCTGCGCATTTCATCGGCGCTTCAGCGCCGGCGAAATTCTTAATGAATGGCCCTATGGGTAATCACGGTGCCATTAAACATTTGTGCAAGCACCGGTTCAATGTCCATACTTCATTCTTTTCGTGTGTATAGAAAAATGTACACATCCCAATCTTATTAGGTATTTGTACTCAATTTTTCCCACAGATGGTGAACTGCTAATCTTGGCTGTTTCATGAGGCACAGCATGGAGTAGATCTGAAGGGAGCTGGAGTGGTTTGTGTATTTGCAGCAGTGCTGGGAGGAAAAATCAGCATCAATGATGAATGTCTTTAATGTCCCTTCCTATAAAATGCTCGCCAGATGTTTCACGCTTATTTGACCTTGAGCTTTTTTTCTAAAACCATATTACACTTTAGTCATGATTACTTAGAATTTCAACATCTCTTTTCCAGTGAAAATAATAAGTGGGAAGGGGTATAATTTAAAGATCCTATATATTCAGTTTAATCCACCCCGTTCTAATGAAATGTTTATTCAGTTATTTATGCTATTGACAAGGCTCTGAATGAAGCAAATGAGGACCAATAGGTGTGATCCATTCTTACAACCAGTTCAATGGCATAATTTTAAACTCACATCTCCAAGTTTTCACATTTAGGAGCAGAATCACAAGAAGAGGTGGCAAATGACCAGGGAAAGCTTCACACAGAATCACAGAATAATTATTATAAAATTATTGTTGGCATGAATGGAGATCATCAATCAGAACTATCCTCTCAATTCCAATCCTTCTCTTGCCCTGTATCACTGTAAAAATTCCCGCTCATTTCCTTTCCAATGCTATTTGAAAGTACCATCTTAGTCTTTGACAGTACTGTCCTGTGGATATCCAGTAACTGTGCTCTGGAAGTCCAATCCAAAGTAGAATCTTTGCTAATCTACAATGCTAGCACTGCACCTCACCATACTTTATGTCCAGTAATTTAACCAAGATTCCGATTTTCTAATCACAGGAAAGACTAAGTACTGATTTAAAGCAAAGGCTAAGGTTTCAACTTTCATCTTATGGTGATGATCATCTAATGTTATACTGCTTTTCCATATACATATATATATATATATATATATATATATATATATATATATATATAAATAAATAGATAGATAGATAAATAAATAAATAAGGAGTGACAGATAAGTTTGTGGCCTAAGGTAGGAGTCAATTTTAGAAAATCCAGCACATCTATTTTTCAACATAGTCCACTCCTACATTTACACACTTAGTCCAGCGGTCGTGTAACATACGAATCTTGGACCTCCAGAGAGTGTCCACAGACGGGTTTTGTTCCCTTTCTCCGAGTTCCTAATCCTTGCATTTAGATAGCTGGAGCTCAGCTCTGTCTGAGAGATCCATCGGTTCCCATTCCCTCATCAGCCGGGAGCTCCCCGGGGCCCGTGTACGGATCGTGGGGCTGAGAGAGAGGGAAGAGAACAGGACTGTCCCGGGATTGCTGGCCACGGTGTCCAAAATTCAAAGGAATTATCCCGAAGTCTGTGTTTAAGATAAAAACACGGAGAATCACTCTTACCTGCATCCGACATTTTCAAAGCCTTCTGTGTACTGCGCGCATGCCTGAAACTCAGGGACGTCCTCAGCCTGACGCCTGCGCATTTCATCGGCGCTTCAGCGCCGGCGAAATTCTTAATGAATGGCCCTATGGGTAATCACGGTGCCATTAAACATTTGTGCAAGCACCGGTTCAATGTCCATACTTCATTCTTTTCGTGTGTATAGAAAAATGTACACATCCCAATCTTATTAGGTATTTGTACTCAATTTTTCCCACAGATGGTGAACTGCTAATCTTGGCTGTTTCATGAGGCACAGCATGGAGTAGATCTGAAGGGAGCTGGAGTGGTTTGTGTATTTGCAGCAGTGCTGGGAGGAAAAATCAGCATCAATGATGAATGTCTTTAATGTCCCTTCCTATAAAATGCTCGCCAGATGTTTCACGCTTATTTGACCTTGAGCTTTTTTTCTAAAACCATATTACACTTTAGTCATGATTACTTAGAATTTCAACATCTCTTTTCCAGTGAAAATAATAAGTGGGAAGGGGTATAATTTAAAGATCCTATATATTCAGTTTAATCCACCCCATTCTAATGAAATGTTTATTCAGTTATTTATGCTATTGACAAGGCTCTGAATGAAGCAAATGAGGACCAATAGGTGTGATCCATTCTTACAACCAGTTCAATGGCATAATTTTAAACTCACATCTCCAAGTTTTCACATTTAGGAGCAGAATCACAAGAAGAGGTGGCAAATGACCAGGGAAAGCTTCACACAGAATCACAGAATAATTATTATAAAATTATTGTTGGCATGAATGGAGATCATCAATCAGAACTATCCTCTCAATTCCAATCCTTCTCTTGCCCTGTATCACTGTAAAAATTCCCGCTCATTTCCTTTCCAATGCTATTTGAAAGTACCATCTTAGTCTTTGACAGTACTGTCCTGTGGATATCCAGTAACTGTGCTCTGGAAGTCCAATCCAAAGTAGAATCTTTGCTAATCTACAATGCTAGCACTGCACCTCACCATACTTTATGTCCAGTAATTTAACCAAGATTCCGATTTTCTAATCACAGGAAAGACTAAGTACTGATTTAAAGCAAAGGCTAAGGTTTCAACTTTCATCTTATGGTGATGATCATCTAATGTTATACTGCTTTTCCATATACATATATATATATATATATATATATATATATATATAAATAAATAGATAGATAGATAAATAAATAAATAAGGAGTGACAGATAAGTTTGTGGCCTAAGGTAGGAGTCAATTTTAGAAAATCCAGCACATCTATTTTTCAACATAGTCCACTCCTACATTTACACACTTAGTCCAGCGGTCGTGTAACATACGAATCTTGGACCTCCAGAGAGTGTCCACAGACGGGTTTTGTTCCCTTTCTCCGAGTTCCTAATCCTTGCATTTAGATAGCTGGAGCTCAGCTCTGTCTGAGAGATCCATCGGTTCCCATTCCCTCATCAGCCGGGAGCTCCCCGGGGCCCGTGTACGGATCGTGGGGCTGAGAGAGAGGGAAGAGAACAGGACTGTCCCCGGATTGCTGGTCACGGTGTCCGAAATTCAGAGGAATTATCCCGAAGTCGGTGTTTAAGATAAAAACACGGAAAATCACTCTTACCTGCAACCGACATTTTCAAGGCCTCGTGTGCTGCGCGCATGCGTGATACTCGGGGACGTCGTCAGCCTGACGCCTGCGCAGTTCATCAGTGCTTCAGCGCCTGCTAAGATTTATTCGCGCAGGGCCTTTTGGGTAATACCGGTGCCATTAAACAGTTCTTGAAGTACCGGTTCAATGTCCATATCTCATTTTTTTTCGGGTATATAGAAAAAGTCTGCAGCTTTTTTAACGCAGGAAGCGGCTCACATGAACAATATACTCAATATCAACGTGTATTTAATGCCAAAGTAAAATGTGGATATAAAACACAAGAGATTCTGCAGTGGCTGGACATACAGAGACGCGCACACACACAAAATGCTGGAGGAGCTCTGCAGTTCAGGTAGCAACTAAGCAGCGGAGTCCACAGTCTAGGCATGCTGAAGAGGCTCGGTCTAAAAGTTGTTTATTTATCCCTTTCCACAATTGCTGCCTGATCTTTTGATTCCCACTAGTATTTTGCAGAAACTAACCATCTTTTTTTTCGGTCAACCAGTTTCCAAATTTTTCTGATCTTCCCTTTGTAGCCATATCCTGCTGGTCTGATTCCTCCTCCTCCTCGTAAACTCCAGACCCCATCTCTGTCTGGAGCCGCAAAGCCCTGGCTCAGGCTGGCAACTCTTTGGTTTCTGACTCTGCTCCATCGAAGATTCACTCGCTAGTCTGCTGTCAGACTTCAGAGGTGCATTGTGTTACGAGACCGCAGATTCGTTTACTGTGAGTGTCGCTTTGAGTGCCTGAGTGAGGCGGGGCTGTGACGTCAGACAGGCGCTGCAGCAGAGACAGAGAGACAGAGGGGGGAGGAGAGGGAGGGGAGAGAGAGAGATAGAGGGAGAGGAAGAGAGGAAGAGTGAGAGAGACTTCAGCTTGTCACTGCTATGCCCAAAAGATTGGGTTGATCATCGGCACGCAGTGCACAACGGATGTGTGACTGTCACTTCGTATAATCCATATGTGTGGATTTCCCTTACCCGGAATCGGGGTGTTTTGTGGTAACCACCCGAAGACGATATTCTTGTGACTGTCACCTGGTGATATTTCTAAGTGTATTTCGGAACTAATCGACGGATAAGATCTTCGGCGACTGTTATTCCGTTCACCCAGCGTGGAATGTGTGTGGAATTCTTCGTAGTTGCCTTCTCTCTACATCTTCGTGTGGATTTACAAATCTCTCCTCTCACTCACTTGTTCCGTAGATTACTGAACTTTTCCACTTTACCATCTTAAGACTTTAAGCATTGTTTCCCAAGTTTGATAGTTTGGAATACGTACAACACCGTTAATTGCTGTTTATTTCGTTCAATCTTTTAGATTTGGAGTAGATACTAATGAAGAGGGTGGTTTTAACATCGAAACCTGACTCCGTTAGTGATCTATTGCTGCTGGTACGTAAAAATTGCAACAACCCAGCTGTCTGAGGCACAGTCCTTTAAAATAGGTGAAAATGACACAAAACATTGAAAAGAGCGGAGAAGGAGTTTAACCAACTTCGTCCGGAGCCCTGAACAACGTCACAACCACAGTGAGCTCATCGTCTTGTTCAGCCCGGAGAAAATCATGCAGGAAATTCATGCAGGTGTATAAGATGATGAGAGGCATTGGTCGTGTGGATAGCCAGAGGCTTTTTCCCAGGGCAGAAACGGCTAACACGAGGGGGAATAGGTTTAAGCTGCTTGGAAGTAGGTACAGAGGAGATGTCAGAGCTAAGGTTTTAAAACAAAGAGTGGTGTTTGTGTGGAATGCATTGCCAGCGATGGTGGCAGAAGCGAATACAATAGAGTATTTTAAGAGTCTCTTAGATAGGTACACGGAGCTTAGGAAAATAGGTGGCTATGCGGTAGGGTAATTTTAAAGCAGTTTCTAGTGTAAGTTACATGGTCGGCGCAACATTGTGGGCCAAAGCGTCTGTAATGTGTTGTAGATTTCTATGATTCTCTGAAATTCAAGAGAAATCTCCTATCCCACGGAGCGGTGACTAGTTGTAACCTGTCATCTCAGGGAGAGTGAGAGAGGGGAACGGCAGGGGTAGATTTTAATATACTGATATGGAACAGAAACATGGGCAGGGACCAGATGGACAGAGTGGCCACTCTAGTGTACATTGTGAGTGTGTTAGAGACGATAAGAACCTAAGACACGGGATTTGATACAGAGCTGATTTATCTTTCACAGCTCCACAATATTAAACACCAGTCTAGTTTAAGTCTAACATCAGCAGAGCAGACTCCTCCAATGCTCAGTGACCAGGGTTCTGTCCTGGGTACGATGAGCAGGCGCAAGAACTGCAGAATCTGACAGTAACAGTCCCTCATGAACCTGCAGCTGCCTTCAGTCACCGTGATGGTTAAACATTTAACACGGAGCTGATTTGAACTTCCTCCCTGATGTGAAGTTGCTGGTGTTGCAGCAGCTGGGATGATTGAGTAAAACTCTTTGCTCACTCCGGACAGAAATGTGGCCTCTATTTATTGTGAACTCACCGGAGCGTCACAAGGTGGGTTAACTGAATGAGTCTCTTCACACACACGGAGCAGGTGAACGGCCGCTTCCCAGAGCGAAGCTGTTGGTGAATCTGCGATGGCCGACTGAATCCCTTCCAAAATGAGAGCCAGTGAATGACGTCACAGTGCTATAACGTCATGGCGATGTATCCAATCAGATCACGGACATGGACACGTGATCGGGCTCTCCTAGTCGCGAGTGGGGCGCTGTCTTCTCCAACATCTCCGCCTCCACATTCAAGGATCGGCGACATTCAAGCGCTGGTGAACTGACAGATACAGCGGAACTAACGAGCTGTTGTGTTTGTGAGTCCCAGCATGAAAGTCGTTCAGAGAGAAAAATCAAACTCCCACCCCAACCCCAGCTTAAAAAAAGAACGGCATCCCGATCATCAATCTACAAACCCCACCTCTCTGGACAAAAGGGTTATTTCAGGTTGGAGAGGGGTGTGGAGTTTTGAAATCAATTCCTTGTGGTGCCACCATCGTTAATTTAGCATGTCCGGATTGGTGGATCACACAGCACGGAAACAGGCCTTTGAGCACCCCCCCCCCCCCCCCCGCCAAAGGAAACAACCCTACCCCGCACAACAGCGGAGGAGCCGGTGTCACCAGGGTAGCTGAAATCTGGAACTCACTGCCCGAGGTGGCGGTGGAGGCAGGTCCCTTCACAACATTTACGAACAGGATGAGCATTGAAACTGCCGAGATACAGTCGGCTGTGAACCAAGTGCTGATAAATGGGACCAGTGTAGACAGTGAGTGGATGGTCAGAACAGGTATGGCCGGCCAAAGGCCTGTTTCCGTGCTGTGTGATCCGCCACTCCGCACATGCTAAATTAACGATGGTGGTACCGCGAGGCATTGATTTCAAAACTCAACACCCCTCTCCAACCTGAAATAAACCAGACTGCACCCCTTTCTTACGTCTGGGAATATCTGTTTCTGTCAAAGTAGCATAGAGATTGGTCACTTCTGCTAAACAACTGGCAACTGATGAAGTTCCTGTGTCTTCTTGCATTAATGTTGCTTCCTTGCAGCAAAACTAACCCTCTCACTGTGTCAGAATCAGTGATTAAATCAGACCCCAAACACTGTGCTTTCATCCCTGCACGTTATAACTGGAACCATCTCACTGAGGGTCTGATGGAGACATAGGATCACATCTCCCCTGCTTCTGACATTTCAAATACCCTCAGAATGGTTTTCTGATTCAGTCTGAAGGTTATGGTACATTCAGCTCGTCATCAGACCTGAAAAATCATGTCTTCCCACAGCTGGTTCCGCCTGTTGGTGTGTCCTCTTTCGTCCACCTCCAGGGAAGCTGCATCTCCACACAGACTCCTCACTTGAGAATACACACAGTGTATTCTGTTGACTAATACACCGTGTGTGGACCCCGCTGGCAATTCTGGTGTTGTGACCCGAATCGAGACAAACACCACGCTGCCCACTCCACCAACAACACGGCACAGCCGGACACATAACAGGGGACTTTACATCCCACAACACTGGATTCAGTGATGAAACCCGTCATTAATGTTGTTGTCCCACCGAAATAATAAGAAACGCCCATTTTGGTTCGTTTAAATACGGTGACGTCAGACACCCCCACTCGCCTGACGTCACACATGGACTCCCCATACCGGGATCTGCCCTCACGTGCGCGGTGTCTTACGTCACCCACGCGCTGCTGTGCTCGAGCTTTATCGGTTTAACGGCTGGGCTAATAATCACGTGACCAGCCCCTCCCCCCACAGCTGTCAACAGAGGATTCAGGAGCTACGCTATTTCTATTGGTGCTAAGCGATGTCAATCACTGTTTACAACCAGTCGCGAAGGCGGACAAGCCGAGTGGGCGTTACCCCGCCGAGTTCGTCTCCCGCTCGAGCGCCGACCGCCTCCTCAGAGCGGAGAAAACCTCAAAGTTAATGTCCGCTTTCTGATTTATTTCCATTTCCCTCCGAGGGAAGTTGGGGCGTTTGTGAAGCGTCTCCTGCGGCCGGAGTCTGATGTATCGCTGAGAGGCAGGAGGAGACCGCTCGGCCCGTCGGTTCGATGCCGGTTCCCCGGGGAGGGATTTTATTGAAAGGATGAAGATGGTGAGAGAGGGGGCGGACAGGATGTTTGTCCCGTTGGGGACAGGAGGGGCTCATCTGTGGAAATGTCTGAGCCCATGGTGGTGTCGAGCAGAGGGATTCACCACATTGGGGGCAAACACCGGCAGACTGTTGCCCTGCAAGCGGGACCAATGGTCCGGGCAGAGTGACAATTATTTGTGCTTTGTTGAGATTGTACCTGGAATTTGGTGTAAAATCCCGCTCCCCATACTAACACGGGTTATACAGAGCAAAGAACAAACTGCCGGAGGAACTCAGTGGGTCGGGCAGCATCTGTGGAGGGAAATGGACCGTCAACATTTCGGGCCGAGACCCTCCCTCTGGACTGAGAGTGGACGGGAAATAGTCAGAGAGAAGAGGTGAGGGGTGGGGATGGGGTAAGAGCTGGGGAGTGAGAGGTGGATCCAGGTGAGGGGGGAGGTGGGAAGGTGGAAATAGTGACAGGGGTGGGAGGTGAGTGATCGGGGCAACACGGGGCTGCAGAAGATGGAAATTAATTCTATAGAGGATTAACAAAGTGGTTAGAGAGTATTTATTATAGAGAGTGCAATGAAGATACACCAGACTGATCCCTGGGGTGGTGGGGTCATCATATGAAGAAAGATCAAATGTGATAACCCTTTCATTTAGAGAATCGAGGACTGAGAGGTGAACACACTGAAATGCACAACATCATTACCGGTTGAACCAGGGATCTCAGTCTCTGAAACAGGGATAGACTGTGCGGGACTGAAATGAGGGGAAATGTCTCCATTCCGAGGGTGGTGAATGTTTATAAATCCCCACCACAGAGGGCGGTGAAGACTCAGTGATCGTCCGCACGTAAAACAGAGGCCGGCAGATGTGTGGAGAACGGAGGGATCGAGGAAATGAGGATCGGGCAGAAACACGTGGCTGAGATGGGTGAGCAGCCGCCATCTTGCTGATGGTTAGAGGGGCTGAATTGCCTCCTGCTGTTTCTCACTTGATGTTTCAGTGTTCCTGTCCAGCAAGGCTCTGGAGGAATGTGAATAGAAGTTAGTGTTTAGAAACACAAAACTGATTTAAATGAAACGTGAACATTTCCTTTTTGCGTCTGAATTATGTTTTGGACCTGGATGGGAATTGAGCCGGTGACTCTGTGACCTGGACGTGGAGGGAAAAGGATCGGGGAAGATATGGTGTGGAAAAATAATCATGTATCTGGGGTAAATATGGAATAATCTGGGGAATGCGGTGGATGGGTCGGGCAGCATGTGAGGGGCGAGGAGCAGAGTCACCAGTTCAGGAGGGAGTCCCTCCACCCGTCACCTGATCCCGGTTCCTGTTCACGTTTTTCTGCAGATCTGCAGCATCTGCGGGTCACTGTTCTATGTGTCCGTGTAGCTTCACCTTTCACCCGTTCAGACAAGTCAGTGAGATCCGGATCTGTCACGTCCTCTCGTTGTGGGTGGACAGTGCTTTTATCTCTGTAATAGTTTCTGCATGTTTCATTCCACTGTTTTGAGGTGCTGAAGTGCTGCCAATGTTTCTGGGTGTCTGACCCGTTTATGTGAGAATTTAGCCTTTTGTATTTATCTGCGCTTCTCATAAATGTGTAAAGTTTAGTTCAGCTTCACTTCAGAATTTCCAAAGCAACACCCAGTCAGTCAAATTGCTCCACACAATTAAAATAGCTTATCACTTTTTTTCTCTATTTTTGTACTATATATATGTATATTCTTATTTTAAATCACAATTTTTCAAAACTATTGTTATGAATTAGGTTCTGCTGCTACCGCAGGGACAACAAATTTCATGACACATGCCGGTGCTATTAAACTTGATTCTGATATTGATCTGGGAGACCCACCACCGGTCACCTGATCCCAGTTACTGCAGATCGTAATGTGAGATTGAAGCATTTTCCATATATTTGCTTTCCACAGAAATTACAACAGTTCAGTTTCCTTCTGTGGTTCCAGAGCAGAAGCTCAGTCTGTCTAATATTTCCACACAATTAAACTGGGAAATTGGTTTATTATCATCATGTACTGAGCTACAGTGAAAATCTTGCCTGACATACCATCCAGACAGATGGATACATTTCAACTGTACACTGAGCTGATATACATCAAAATAATCACTGTAACAAAGCATTATGGCTGCAGAGAAAGTGCGGTGCAGATGGACATATGGTGCAGGGTCACGTCCAGTTACATTGTGAGGTTGAGTCCATTTTATCATTCATTTGGCTTATAACTGCAGACAGGAAGCCGTCCTTCAGCCTGGTGTTACGCACTTTAAGGCTTTTGTATCTCTTCCCAATGGGAGAGCAGGTTTGCAGCAAGAATGTCTGTGGTTGTGAGGATCTTTGAGTACATGGCCTGCTTTTCCGAGGCAGGGGAAGTGTAGGAAGAGTCCATGCAGGGGAGGCTTGTTTCTCTGATGTTCTCTGCAGTTCCTTGCAGTCCCTTGCAGTCATGGGCAGAGCAGTAGCCATATGAATGCGTGAAGTATCCACAAGAAGCTCAGAGACCTCGGCCTTCACCCTGCCTTGTGTCGCTGGATCCTGGACTTCCTGTCAGATCGCCAGCAGGTGGTAAGAGTGGGCTCCCTCTCCTCTGTCTCTCTGACCCTCAGCACACATACCCCACAGGGTTGTCTCTTTGGCCTTCTCCTTTACTCTCTGTGCACCCATGACTTGTGTTGCCACCCACAGCTCCAATCTGCTAATTAAATTTTGCTGACAGCAGTACATTGATTGGCCTAATCTGAAATACTGATAACAATCAATCAAATGCCTTCTGACAAGGCTCGGTCCAAACAAACTTTTCACCCTTCTTCAGGAGATTGGTCAGAGGAAGAGCGATAGCAGCAAAGTTCTTACGGTAATATCCATCCATTCCCAGAAACCTTCTAACCACCTGTGTTAGTTAACATCAGCCCGGTGTTTTATTAACATAATTCACATCATTAATTTGGGAGACTATTTCATACAGTCTATTGAATTTCACCTGAAGTGGATTCGTCAACATAAGGCAAGCACCTTATCCCCCACCTGGTATTTTCTTTCTCGAGCGCTGTTATCAAACCAACATTTTGTTTTGAGAAATCTTTAAGTTTTGTCTCGCTGGACTACAGGCTTGGTATAGTTTATTTTTGGACTTCAAAACACAGTCTAACAAGTTAACATGTACATCCCCATCAATCTACTGTACCTTTAACAAGATCAAAGGGCTCAAATGGAGTAAAGCCCAGTGATTCCTGTACTGACTCTCTTTCTGTGGACGAAAGCAAATATATTCCTTCATCCCAGTCTTTTCCATTTTCAACACAATATGTCTTAATCATTGCTTTGAGGGTAGAATGAAATCTTTCTAAAGCCCCTTCTGGTTCCGGATGGTATGCAAATGATGCAATCTGTTTTGCTTCCAATTCATAAACTACCTGCTTGAATAATGCAGATATACAATTACATCCTTGATCAGACTGTATTTCTTTAGACAAATCGAATAAAGTGAAAATCTTGGTAAGAGCCTTCACCACAGTTTTAGCTTTAATATTTCTGAGAGGCATTGCCTCTGGGAATCTGGATGTAGTACACATAATAGTTAGCAGATACTGATGGCCAGCTTTAGTCTTTGGCAATGGGCCAACACAATCCACTATAACTTTGGAAAAGGGTTCACCGAATGCAGGTACAGGCCACTGGGGTGAGCTCATTAGGTTTACCCACAACTTGACAAGTGCCTTTTGGAAACTCTTATTCAGGGTAAACATAACTTCATGAGTTAAAGCAAACTGATCTGCTAATCCAGCAGATTCCTGCGGAGTGGCAGCATCATTTCCATCTAAATACATCTTTATGTCATCAGGGACGCACCTTCGGAATTCTTCAATTAAAACCAACTCTCTCAAGCTGTTAAAATCATCATTTACATGTTCAGATGTGGACCAGTAGTCAATAGACACAAATTTCTCATAAGCAAATTCCGTATATCTGGTTCACAGATTTCTTTAAATTTCTAAACTTTTGCCTGTCTGCTTCTGGGACCAACCCGTAAGCTTTGAGCACAGCCTGTTTCACTATGTCATAATATGTGGTCATAATACGTGGCCATGTGGTTAAGGTGTTGAACTCGCGATCTGAAGGTCATGAGTTCGAGCCTCAGCCGAGGCAGCGTGTGTGTCCTTGAGCAAAGCACTGAACCACACACTGCTCCTGCACATTTATAGCCCAGTGGCGATGACTGGGGCAGCATAAATAAGTAAATAAGCAGCTGCTTCAGCAACTGTCAAAGCAGAATAGGCTTGCTAAGCCTTCCCCTTAATTACACTTTGTAAGAGAACTTTTCTTTCTGCTTTTCTGCCTCTCCAGCCTGAAACTGCCTCTGCCTTTCCGGAGCCTCCATCTTTAATTGTTCTAACTTCTACGGGAGCTCAAGCTCATGAGGTTTACTTTCAGGAAACTCCAACTCCTCCACTTTAAACACACCCTCAGATACATAATGTTCAGCTATTATCGTCTGCAGCTGTGCCCTCCTCATTGTCAATTTCACCTGAGCGATTATTAACATTTTAGCAATACTCAACAACTCAATCCTTCTGGTGTCCTCTAATGCCGGAGAGGTTCCAGATATCTATCAACATCCATTGCTGCTGATTTTCCACACACAAATAAATCAAAAGGGATTTCCCCAATGAAATCGATATTAAATCAATCCTTAAATTTGTTCCTATCCCAGACACAGGCCCCATTTTGTTACAAACCGTAACGCTTTAGAAACGAACCAGCAGCAACAGACTACTCCCAGTGGCCACACATTTCATTTCCACGTCCCATTCCCATTCTGATATGTCTATCCATGGCCTCCTCTACTGTCAAAATTAATCCAAACTCAGGTTGGAGGAACGACACCTTATAGACTGGCTGGGTAGCCTGATGGAATGAACATTGACTTTTCTAACTTCCGTTAATGCCCCTCTTCCACTTCTTGCCCCATCACTGACATATTTAATTGTTTGCCTGTTTTCCATGTCTCTCTGGTGCTTCCCCCCACCTTTCTTTCTCCCGAGGCCTCCTGTCCAATGGTCCTCTCCCATCTCCAGCTCTGTATCATGTTCGCCCATCACCTTTCCAGCTCTTAGCTTCATCCCACCACCTCTGGTCTTCTCCTATCATTTCGTATTTCACCCTCCCCCCACTACCTTCATATCACTTAGTATCTTTCCTTTCAGTTAGTCCTGACGAAGGGTCTCAGCCTGAAACATCAACAGTTCTTCTTATAGATACTGCCTGGCCTGCTGTGTTCCACCAGCATTTTGTGTGTGTTGTTTGAATTTCCAGCATCTGCAGATTTCCTCGAGAGTGTTGTGTGTATAAATGTGTATAAATGTGTATAACTAAAACTCCCAAACTATTGAGCTCGGGGGAAACAAGACTTGGAGTCTTGAGATGGTAAAGTATGAAAGTTCAGTTCAACTACATAATAGGTGATGAGAGAGAGATATTTGTAATCCAGGGTAAATGTTGAGAGAAGGCAATTATGTCATATTCCACAGTTTTCATGGTGGTAAAATGAGACCAACAGTCACTGTAGATTTTATCTGTCATCCTTCCAAATCCACATACTAATTATCACCCGAAGTGACTTGTCATAAGGGGTATCGTCTTAATGAATTACCACACCACAGCCAGGCAATGGTTAACACATAAGTAGTCTCCACAGGATACCCCAAATCAGATCCACTCCTATGGATCAAATGAGGTGACAGCCACACATTCGATGTAAGGTGAATCCACCCTTGTGGGCAAAGGAAAGTTCCAAACAGTGACCCTTGGCCACTAGTTCCCTGGTTTCAATCCTTCCATTTTTCCTCCTTCGTCTCCGTCTGACTCTGAGTGTCTGTGTCCTCGGTTAAAACTAAACAAGCTGCACACGATGTAAACAAGCTGCAAGTCAGACTGATTTGCCTTCTTAATCTCTCTCTCTCTCTCTCTCTCTTAAAATGACAGTCCACAGCAAACAAAACCTAGGGATTCATAACAATGGCCACTCCCCATTGTGAGCTGACAGGTGTGCCAGTAGGTGGAATGACTGAGTGAATCCTTTCCCACATTCTCAGTGGGTGAACGGCCTCTCCCCAGTGTGAACTCGCTGATGACTCTGTAGTGTGAATGACCGAGTGAATCCCTTCCCACAGACTGAGCAGGTGAATGGCTTCTCCCCAGTGTGAACTCGCTGATGTCTCTGTAGGGTGAATGACCGAGTGAATCCCTTCCCACAGACTGAGCAGGCGAACGGCTTCTCCCCACTGTGAACTCGCTGGTGACTCCGTAGGTGGGATGAACGAGTGAATCCCTTCCCACAGACTGAGCAGGTGAACGGCTTCTCCCCAGTGTGAACTCGCTGATGTACCAGTAGGGTAGATGACAGAGTGAATCCCTTCCCACAGACTGAGCAGTTGAACGGCTTCTCCCCAGTGTGAACTCGCTGATGTACCAGTAGGGTAGATGACAGAGTGAATCCCTTCCCACAGACTGAGCAGGTGAACGGCTTCTCCCCAGTGTGAACTCGCTGATGTACCAGTAGGTCGGATGACTGAGTGAATCCCTTCCCACAGACTGAGCAGGTGAATGGCCTCTCCCCAGTGTGAACTCGCTGATGACTCTGTAGGTGGAATGGCCGAGTGAATCCCTTCCCACAGACTGAGCAGGTGAACGGCCTCTCCCCAGTATGAACTCGTTGGTGACTCCGTAGGTGGGATGACTGAGTGAATCCCTTCCCACAGACTGAGCAGGTGAACGGCTTCTCTCCAGTGTGAATTCGCTGATGACTCTGTAGGGTGGATGGATCAGTGAATCCCTTCCCACATTCTGAGCAGGTGAACGGTCTCTCTCCAGAGTGAACTCGCTGATGACTCTGCAGGGTGGAAGAGTCAGCGTATCCCTTCCCACAGACTGTGCAGGTGAACGGCTTCTCCCCAGTGTGAACTCGCTGATGTCTCTGTAGTTGGGATGACTGATTAAATCCCTTCCCACATTCCGAGCAGGTGAACGGCTTCTCCCCAGTGTGAACTCGCTGATGTACCAGTAGGGTAGATGACTGTGTAAATCCTTTCCCACAGACTGAGCAGGTGAACGGTTTCTCCCCAGTGTGAACTCGCTGGTGAGCCATTAGGTCAGATGACTGAGTGAATCCTTTCCCAGAAATTCAGCAGATGACCAGCCTCTGCCCAGTGTGGTGTGAACTGACTGGTGTGTCCACAGGTGGGATGACCGACTGAACCCCTTCTCACACAGAGAACAGTTGAATGGCCTTGCCCAGTGTGAACTTGCTGATGTACCTTCAATTGTGATAACCGAGTGAATCCATTCCCACTGACTGAGCAGGTGAAAGGCCTTTCTCCTGTGTAAAATGACGGGTTGCCAGTTGGTCAAATGACCGAGTGAATCTCTCCCCACAGTCTGAGCAGGAAGGATGATCGATTGAATCCCTCGCTCCACTTCTTAAATATCTAGACAGAGACAGCAAAACTGTTGTGCTGTGTTTGAGCTTCCTGGAGACAAATTCCTTCTCATTTTTAACCTGTAAAAAGATTTACAAAATCCATCAATGGGTGTAGGACAACATTTCTGATGAGATTACATGAGTTGCCAAGGTTTGATCTGGTATCACACTGTTACAGTGAGGTTCTACCCAAGTTGGACAGAGATATCAACTTCTAACTGGGCAGAGTGCTGGTATCTGGAATGACCATCAATTCTCTGATGCTCTTCCTGTCTCTATAAGAATGGGGCATTCCTGCCGTCTCCAATCTGTGACCTGGCTCAGTCTGACTCTCTCCATTGGTATTATTCCCTGTTCCTGCTGAGCTGCATGGGTGCCTGGCCCCACAGTAACTGAAACACTCTCACACAAATAGTATTTCTTGACGTGCAGTTGGGATCTTCTTTTATGTATTATTAACTTAAAGTGCCACAGTTTTAACGCCATATAAAAAATTCCTGCTGAGATGACTGGTTAGTCCACACAGCTGTTAAAAGTACTTAAGAGTGAATTTTTGTATTATTTCAGATTGTTGTCACAATCATAGAAAATTTCAACACAGAAACAGGCCCTTTGGGCCATCTAGTTTGTGCTGAACTATTTAAACAGCCCACTCCCACACTTCTGCCATCCAGGTACCAAACAAACCTCTTAAATGTTGAAATCGAGCTCGCATGCACCACTTGTGCTGGCTGCTCATTCCACAGCCGGATGACCATCTGTGTGAAGAAGTTTCCCCTCATGTTCCCCTTAACATTTCACCTTTCACCCTTAACCCATGGCCTCTGGTTGTCGTCCCACCCAATCTTTGTGGAAAAAGCCAGCTTGCATTAACAGTATCTGTGCCTCCATATCACAATCAAATCTCCCCTCAATCATCTGCATTCCAAGGAATAAAGTCCTGATTTGTTCAATCTTTCCTTATAACCCAAGTCCTCCAGACATGGCAACATCCTTGTGAATTTTCTCTGAAATATCTTAACTTCGTTTACATCTTTCCTGTAGGTAGGTGACCAAAACTGCACACAATACTCCAAATTAGGCCTCACAAATGTCTTCTAGAAGTCAACATAACATCCATCTATTGTTATCAGTACTTTGGTTCATGAAGGGCAATGGGCTGAAATCATTCTTTCCATCCCTATCTACCTGTGATACCACTTTCAGTGAATTAAGGACTTGTATTCCCAGGTCCCTTTCTTCCACAACACTCCTCCGTGCCCGACCAGTCAATGTGAAAGACCTCCCTTGGTAGGTCATACCAAAGTGCAAAAACTCACACTGGTCTGCATTAAATTCCATTTTCCATTTCTCAAACCATTTTCCCACCTGGCCCAGATCACACTGCAAGCCATGATAGTCTTCTCGCAGTCCGCTAAACCCCCAGTTTTGTTGTCATACACAAATTTGCTGATCCAGTTAACCACACTATCACCCAGATTACTGATATAGATGACAAACAACAACAGATCCAGCACTGATCCCTGTGGCAACCACTAGTCACAGGCCTCCAGTCAGAGAGGCAACCATCTGCTACCACACTCTGGCTTCTCCCAAGGACAGTGTCTCATCCAATTTACTGTCTCGTCTTGAATGCTGAGTGACTGAACCTTCTTGACCAACCTCCCATATGAGACTTTGTCAAAGTGCCTTGCTAAAGTCCATGTAGACAACATCCACTGCCTTGCCTTCATCCACTTCCCTGATAACTTCCTCGAGAGACTCTATAAGATTGGATAGAGCCATGCTGTCTATCCTTTACCAGTCCACACCTATCCAAATACTTACAGTATATACTTGGTTCCTACACACACATTCCAATAACTTTCCCAGATCTGATGTCAAGCCCACCAACGTATAATTTCCTAGTTCATTTTTACAGCCTTTCTTGAACAACAGAACAACATTGTCTGTCCTCCAATCCTCCAGTACCTCACCTGTCACTAAGGAAGATTTAAATATCTGTGCTAAGGCCCCGATAACTTCTGCACTTGTCTTCCGCAGGGTCCTAGTGAACAACTTGTCAGGCCCTGGGGATTGATCCACACTAATTTGCCTCAAACCCCTCCACCTCTGTAATCTGTACAGGGTCCATGAAGTTGATGCGGCTTTGCCTCAGTTCTATAGACTCGGTGTTCATCTCTTGGGTAAATATGGATGCAAAAAAAAATCTCCCCAAGTCTATGCTATCCTTCATATGGATTAGCATTCTGATGTTCCAGAGAAATAATTTTTTTCCCTTGCAATCTTTTTGCTCTCAACATCTGCAGAATCCCTGAGGATTCTCCTTCACCTTGTCTGCTGGGGCAACCTCATGCCTTCTTTTATTTTTTTCATGAGTGTTCACTTGAATTTCCTGTATTTCATAACTACCCCATTTGTTCCTATCTGCCTGTACCTGGTATGCACCTCGTTTTTATTGATCTGGGAGAGGAAAGCCAAAGGGGTGATAGATCTGCATGGTGGGAGGTGGGGGTAAGGAGGGTTAAACTAAAGTTGCAGGGGGAATGGGAGCCTGAATAACAGAACAGATTGTGGAGAGGTTGTGGAGACAGATGTTGTTCAGGCCTCAGGCAAAGTCAGGAATGAAAAAGTTGAGCATGGTGCAGTGAATATGCTGGGCCCTGTATATTTCAATAGAAGGAGCAGCGTAGGAAAGGTGGATGTGTTCAGGGCATGATCAACACCTGGAATCAACACTAGGACCTGGCAACTGTGGACTGGGACAGGCTGCTTTATGGCAAAGGTGTGCTTGCTAAATGGGAGGCCTTCAAAGCGAAAATTTGAAAGTACAAAGCAGGTATGTCAGAATAAAAGGTAAAGATAGAAACTGTAGGGAAACTCGGATTGCAAGAGATATTCAGACCCTGGTAAAGCGCAAAATGGAATTGCATAACAGGGATAGGCAGTCAGTTTCTTATGGAGTATAAGAAATGCAAGAGAACACATAAGAAATCAATCAGGATGGCTAAAAGATGGCATGAGGTTGCTGTCACAGAAAAGGTGAAGGATAATCCTCAGGGATTCTAGTGATAGATTAAGAGCAAAAGGATTGCAAGGCACAAAGTTGGTCCTCTGGAAGACCGGAATGGCAATCCATGTGTGGAAACAAAGCAGATGGGGGAGACATAAAATATTTTTCAAACTCAATTTACTCAGGAGATGGACAAAGGGTCTATGGGATTGTGGAAACATGACATTAACCATTTCAACCCTGGGTAAAAAACACTCCTCTGGCCACTCACACGCTCAATACCCCTCATCATTTTATACACCAAAAAGTGTCTCTAAATATAAACAAGGAAATTCTACATTGCACAATCTACTTTCCACGATTCAGTACATTTACATGGCCAGGTGTGTAAAAAGGGCCCAACGAATATCAGGGAGCAACAGGCCCAATTCACCACAACCACAAACTGCTCCTGCTGCTACCATCCAAGAAACGGTACCACAGCCAAAGGAGCAACAGTCCCCGGGACATCATCTTCCACCAGGCCATCAGACTGATTAATTCACACTGATACATTTGAATTTTAATGTTATATTGACTGTCCAATGCACAATCTAGCTATTATAAATTACTATAAATTACACATTGCACATTTAGATGGAGATGTAAGGTAAATATTTCTACTCCTCATGTTTATGAAGTATGTATCTAATAAAGTCAATTCAATTCACCCTCTCCACTATCTGTTCTGTCATTCTGGCTCCCATTCCCCCTACAACTTATTTTAACCACATCACCCCCTCCCCTGCTCACTACTACTAGCAAGCCTTACCACTAGGATATTCGTCCCCTCTTGTTCTGTTCCTATAACTAACGAATCCCCTATCAGCCTTTTGACTTTCCTCTGCCAGGTAATTCCCCCCAACAGCTTCTAAAGTGCTCCACCTGTTGTTGTGGGGGATGGCCACTAGAGTACTCTGCGATGCCTATTTAACCTCATTCCCCTTCCTGACTCTCACCCAGTTTCCTGTGTCCTGCACCTTGGGTGTAACTCACCTCTCTTCGTGTCATATCTATCACCTCCTCCAACTGCTGGATGACCTGGAATTCACCCATTTCAAGTTGCAGCTCATTGACGTGCAGGGTTACAAGCTGCACATCTTGTAGGTGAGGGCATCAGGGACACTGGAGGTCTCCCCTCCTTCCCTCCACTACCCCTCTAATTTGTAGTAATCTCCCCTCTAATTTGTAATAACCAGTGTGCAGATATATCTTGCACAGTGCATTTTTTACCCAGTGACAAGATGTGCACAGTGAATTTTATATAGAGAGGTATTCATTTTCACAGCTGGCGAATCACTGTCAATAGGAACTTTGATCTCCTCTGGGTTTGATCGAGATCATCTGCACTCTCACACGACCGATATAGCAGGCCTGTAACAGGAAATGGAGGATTTTCTCACCAAAGCTTTTGCACATTGTCCATATGCGATTTCCTTGCTAAATTACGCTTTAAAAAGTCAGATTTCCAAATATCACTCCACTTCTTCCCATTTGCAAATACTCCAGTAACTTTTCAATCACCAAAATGCAAACAGGCATCACTAGTTTCTGTATTCTACATAAATATTCCCCCTGAACCCTCCCCCAATGACTGACGGTGGTGAACTCAGTGAATGAAATCCCAATGAATATGAAGGGAAGGGCAGTAGTCTGTCTCACTGGAGTCTGGCACATTTGTGATGTGAAAGCTACTTGTTGCCCAGGGCAAAGGTGTTTGATGTCATTACGTACCCAGCGAGAATGGGACAAAACATGTTCTCACCGGTAGAAAAGTCCAGAGCAAGAGGAGGTAGAGGAAGCAACACACACAAAATACTGGAGGAGTTCAGCAGGCCAAGTAGCATCTACGGAAAAGTGTCCTAATGCCGATTTTCTCAACTGGTGACGTAAAAGATTTTGTTCCCTTTCTCCGAGTTCCTAATCCTTGCATTTAGATAGCTGGAGCTCAGCTCTGTCTGAGAGATCCATCGGTTCCCATTCCCTCATCAACCGGAAGCTCCCCGGGGCCCGTGTACGGATCGTGGGGCAGAGAGAGAGGGAAGAGGGCAGGACTGTCCCGGGTTTGCTGGTCACGGTGTCCGAAATTCAGAGGAATTATCTCGAAGTCGGTGTTTAAGATAAAAACACGGAGAATCGCTCTTACCCGCGCCCGGCATTTTCAAAGGCTTCTGTGTACTGCGCGCATGCGTGAAACTCAGGGACGGCCTCAGCCTGACGCCTGCGCTCCAGCGTCGCCGAAATTCTTAACGCATGGCCATATGGGTAATCACGGTGCCATTAAACATTTCTGCAAGCACCGGTTCAATGTCCATATCTCATTTTTTTTATGGGTATAGAAAAAATCTGCAGCTGTTTTAACGCAGAAAGCGGCTCCCATAAGCAATATACTCAATATCAACGTGTATCTAATGCCAAAGTAAAATGCAGATATAAAACACAGGAGATTCTGCAGTTGCTGGAAATACAGAGACGCACACACACAAAACAATTCAGAGAGCAACTAAGCAGCGGAGTACACAGGCCAGGGATGCGGAAGGGGCTCTGCCTAAAAGTTTTTTATTTATTCCTCTCCAAAATTTCTGCCTGATCTGTTGATTTCCACCTGTGTTTTGCAGAAATTAACCACCTTATTTTTTTCGACCAACCAGTTTCCAAATGCTTCTAATCTTTCACTTTTAACCACATCCTGCTGGTCTTATTCGTCCTCCTCCTCTGGACCCCATTTCTCTCTGGAGCCCCTGAATCAAGCTGGCAACTCTTTTGTTTCTGACTCTGCACCATCGAAGATTCACTCGCTAGTCTGCTGTCAAACTTCAGAGGTGCATTGTGTTACGAGACCGTTTACTGTGAGTGTCGCTTTAAGTGGCTGAGTGAGGCGGGGCTGTGACGTCAGACACAAGCTGCAGGAGCAGGAGCGGGAGAGGGAGACAAGCTGTTGGAACTTCAGCGTGTGCCTGCTATAGGCTGCAACTCTTCCATGCCCAAAAGGTACGGTTGATCTGATCATCGGCACGCAGTGCACAACGGATGTGTGACTGTCACTTCGTATCATCCATATGTGTGGATTTGCTGGAGTATCCGGTGGTATCACTTTTGTTGACCCATACGTGGAATCGGGGTGTTCTGTGGTAATCACTTGAAGACGATATTCCTGTCACTGTCACCTGGTGATATTTCTAATCTTCGGCGACTGTTATTTCGTTTACCCAGCGTGGAATGTGTGTGGAATTCTTCGTAATGGCCTTCTCTCTACATTTTCGTGTGGATTTATAAATCTCTCCTCTCACTCACTTATTCCGTGGATTACTGAACTTTTCCACTTTACCATCTGAAGACTTTAAGCATTGTTTCTCAAGCTTGATAGTTTGGGAGCTATATATATATATATATATATACGCATAACACTGTTAACTTCTGTTTATTTCTTTATAAAATCTTTTATATTTGGAGTAGATACTGTTACGCACCCCGTGACGGGTCAAAGAACCAGCAGAAATAGAAAACACCGTGAACACCGTGGAGCCTGGTATTGCTGTAAACTAATGCTGTTTATTAGTAACTACGCAATACAGCAATATAAATGCAGATATATCAATCAGGTTAGCAATGATTATATGTGTGTGTGTGTGTGTGTGTGTGTGTGTGTGTGTGTGTGTGTGAATAGGAAAGCCAAGCGTCTTCACGCCTCGGGGTGAATGGAGACCGTCTGACGGTGATAAGTGAAGTTCGGTTCAGTTCGTGGGATTGAGTCGAGTAGTGATGGAGAGAGAGAGAAGGAGAGGTTTGTGTCTTCAGGTAAGCTGACGCCGTCGATAGTCCCGTCGTCCTCCGAAATCCTTTGGATGTCACCGACTGTGACACTACAAACGGGACCGTTCTTCTGTGGTGGAGTTATTAACCCAGGCGAGGGATGGACACACGAATAATTCCCCACCGGTCACAGTCTTTTCACACTGCGAGAGCCACTGATCGATGCTCCGGATCGATCTTCCAAAGCCCAACTTTTTCTGTGGACACAACAAAGCTCATTCAGTGTCCAAAACCATGTGTCTGGAGGTCTATCAGCGGACCTCCTACTTATCTCATCGTGCTGAGCCCCAGCTGTCCATCAAACAGTTCCTCCCTTCTCTCTCTGTAAGAACACAGAAGCTGACAGTGTCCTTGTAAAAGTGTAAACAAGCTTGCAGAGAAACCATAACACCATCTCTCTCTCTCTCTCTCTCTCTCTCTCTCTCTCTCTCTCTCGCCAATGATTACAATACAACAACCATAACTACATCAGCACTCATGAACTGAACTGAACTGAACTATATACTTTTCTATGACAATTCATTTACCCCTAGACATCGATAGAGCTTCTTTATTATTGCTTGTTATTATTCCTACACTTTTAGGTTTATTACAGCTAACTTGTTTTATATGTATATTCGCATTATTGATATGGTTTTGCTTATTTTTATTAATAAACACCTTTAGTTTGGTACCACCAGACTCCAACAGATTCTTCTTTCTCTGCTGTTTAAATACCCAGTTACGGGGTACGTAACAAATCTCCTATCTCATAGAGTGGTGACCAGTTGCAACCTGTCATGTCAGGGAGAGCAAGAGGGGAACGGCAGGGATATATTTTTATATACTGATATGGAACAGAAACATGGGCAGGGATAAGATGGGCCGAGTGGCCTCTCCAGTGAGACACGGGATTTGATACAAACTGATTTATCTTTCACAGATCCACAATATTAAACATCAGTCTAGTTTAAGGCTAACATCAGCAGAACAGACTCCTCCAATGCTCAGTGACCAGGGTTCAGTCCTGGGAGCGATGAGCAGCCGCAAGAACTGCAGAATCTGACAGTAACAGTCCCTCATGAACCCGCAGCTGCCTTCAGTCACCGTGATGGTTAAACATTTAACACGGAGCTGATTTGAACTTCCTCCCTGATGTGAAGTTGCTGGTGTTGCAGCAGCTGGGATGATTGAGTAAAACTCTTTGCTCACTCCGGACAGAAATGTGGCCTCTATTTATTGTGAACTCACTGGAGCATCACAAGGTGGATGAACTGAATGAGTCTCTTCGCACACACGGAGCAGGTGAACGGCCGCTTCCCAGTGAGAAGCTGTAGATCTCGGGCTTCGGTCTTGGCCCGAAACGTTGACTGCTCATTTACACTGATGCTGCCCGACCTGCTGAGTTCCTCCAGCGTCTTGTACGTGTTGCTTTGACCACAGCATCTGCAGTGTACTTTGTGTTCAAGCGCTGGTGAACTGACAGATAGAGCGGAACTAACGTGCTGTTCTGTTCGAGATTCCCATACACAAATCCTTTTAATTTTCTACACTGTTAAAAGTTTACAAAGCACGTCAGTGGGTGAAGGACAACATTTCAACTCAGGTAATTTTAGTCTCCATGGTGCCTGTGCTGTCTTTACGACAGTTATTTAGTTTATAATATTTTCGCTTAGTAATTCATTCAATAGTATTTTCTAGTTAGAATTAGGAGTGTTTAAAGTATATTCATTGCATGTAAAATATATCGGCATGCGATGACGTCACATCCGGTTTCGCCGCGTCTTGTGGGAAAACACCGGTTTGAAATTAGCGCGAGGGTGGGGGCTTTCCACGAGGCTCACCTGAGCAGAAGCAGTTTTGCAGGCATGAGAAATCACAGTGAGAGCAACGCTGTAAGTTAATAGATAATCGATATATTGAACTAAGATGTTAATGCCGATCCTGTTAGAAGTAACGACGGTAGATAATGTTTATGCTTTTGTTAGTTAAAGAGTCGCGGATAGTTTGCATGGAAGTGTATTTAAAGTAGTCAATGGAGCAGGTAAACTCTCCCTGTATACTGCACCTTAGTGTAATGTAGTTATAGTCATCTTTGCAAGTATTTACACTTGAAATGTGATATTAAGGAAGGAACAAATACTGTATCAATCTTGTATTGTTTTATCAACAGTTTTCACCATATGTTAATGTGAAGAGTGAACAGTAAATGGTTAGTCTTACTGCGATCTGGTTTGCATTGGCTGTGGTTTATCCGGACGTTAAATTCGACGTTATCACTTACACGCGAAGGAGAACGTTACAGTGAAAAAGCGGCATTATCAGGTGTTTCAAGTGCTGCAATGTCAGCTCAATCCAGCATCAAGTCGACGCCGCCCAGCGACAAGGGCGGTAAACCGACATCAAGTAAGCCCACCCGGGCGTTATCAGGTGTTCCAAGTGCTGCAATGTCAGCTCGATCCGGGATCAAGTCGATGGCGCCCAGCGACAAGGGCAGTAGAACGACATCAAGTAAGTCCACACAGGCAAGAGCCAAGGCAGAAGCCGCCAAGGTGCGACTGCATTACGCCAAACAAGAAGCAGTTTTGAAAATGAAACTGGCCACCAAAGAAGCCGAAAGGGCCGCCAGACAAAGAGAAGAGGCCGCCAGAGAAGCCGAAACCCAGTTGGAAATGACAAAAATATCGACAGAGTTGCATGTGCTGCAGCTAGAAGGAGAAGGAGAAGCTGCCATGGCGGAAGCAAAGTACATAGAAGAAGCTGAAGGGTCGCGTGATCTGACCGAAACAAGTTCTACTTTAGAAAGGACCAGACTGGAACGCACAAGCGACTATGTACAATCTCAAATAGACAGGCAGGCTCGTCTCCCCTCTCCATACCTATTCGATAACTTCCCCAGCTACGAGGAACCTCAGAGAGTCACGATTGCATCACATCCATACGAGGAAGGAAATTTACCCTCACGGCTCCGTGATGAAGTCAAGAATGAAAGAACCGACAACGCTCCTTCACCCCCACAACAGGACGGCGGGGAGGGAGAGGTTCACTCCAGGACAACAATTGTCAGCTCGAACTGTACAGAAGTTTGCGGTCAAACTCAGTCAAGCCGTTCTTGTTCCGAGATCTGCCTCACTGAGGTGTACCCTAAAGAAGCACAACAAGACATTACCAAGCGTAAAGTAACCGACGAGACGCTAGGTCAGTCAGTTTTCGTTCAAACCGAGGACGGAAACAAACTTGCACAATCAGCTCAAGATACCATTTCTTTAAAACCCAAAAACACCAAGGTCTTCAGAGATGAAGCAAATAATGGGGTTGCCCCATTGCCTATCAGAGAACCACGCCAGCGCTCACCAGATAACAAAGAGCAGGCAGTCAAACGGTTCACGTCCTTACGGAAAACCCGGAAAAGGAAACCTGAGATGCAGCAACACACCCGATTGGCCCACGAGGTACTGTGCACCCTAATGGCAGAGGTCACAGCCATTATAAACGCACAATCATTCCTACCTGTGTCTTCTGACCCAGAAAACCCCTTTATACTTTCGCCATCAACGCTCCTTACGCAGAAGGCAGGAGCACCTCCTCCACCAGGAGACTTCTCAGACAAGGATTTGTACACAAAGCAATGGAGACAAGTCCAGGCTCTGGCAAATCAGTTCTGGCCTCGCTGGAGACAAAAATATCTACCTTTGTTGCAACAGAGACAAAAGTGGACAGAACCCCGCAGGAATCTTCAAGTTGGAGACAGTCCTGCTCAGGGACAAGCAAATCGCCCGCAACAGCTGGCCAACGGCCAGAATCACTGCTACATTCCCTAGCGAGGATGGACATGTCAGGAAGATCGAATTGAAAACTACCGGCCAAGGCGATGTGAAAGTTTACCAAAGGCCAGTTACAGAAGTTATTCTACTTCTACCCAATGACTGATTAAGAGACTAAGTTTTGTACTCTGCTCATTGTGACCTTACGAAGGTCAAGCGGGGAGTGTGCTGTCTTTACGACAGTTATTTAGTTTATAATATTTTCGCTTAGTAATTCATTCAATAGTATTTTCTAGTTAGAATTAGGAGTGTTTAAAGTATATTCATTGCATGTAAAATATATCGGCATGCGATGACGTCACATCCGGTTTCGCCGCGTCTTGTGGGAAAACACCGGTTTGAAATTAGCGCGAGGGTGGGGGCTTTCCACGAGGCTCACCTGAGCAGAAGCAGTTTTGCAGGCATGAGAAATCACAGTGAGAGCAACGCTGTAAGTTAATAGATAATCGATATATTGAACTAAGATGTTAATGCCGATCCTGTTAGAAGTAACGACGGTAGATAATGTTTATGCTTTTGTTAGTTAAAGAGTCGCGGATAGTTTGCATGGAAGTGTATTTAAAGTAGTCAATGGAGCAGGTAAACTCTCCCTGTATACTGCACCTTAGTGTAATGTAGTTATAGTCACCTTTGCAAGTATTTACACTTGAAATGTGATATTAAGGAAGGAACAAATACTGTATCAATCTTGTATTGTTTTATCAACAGTTTTCACCATATGTTAATGTGAAGAGTGAACAGTAAATGGTTAGTCTTACTGCGATCTGGTTTGCATTGGCTGTGGTTTATCCGGACGTTAAATTCGACGTTATCACTTACACGCGAAGGAGAACGTTACAGTGCCTTCTGATTAAAACACTGTCACATCTCAAAACAATTTAGAGGAACAAGATTTCATCTTCTAACTGGCCACAGTTCCGGCATCAGGGTCAACATCAAACTCTCTGCTTCCCTCTCTGTGTCAAAATGGATCATTCCTCCCCTTCATCAGTCTGTGACTTGGCTCAGTTTGTCTGTCTCCTTCACATTCTGAGCATGCGCCACACACCCACTGAGATCACATTTTATTCACACGGCTGTGACTAGAGACTTTCTGATTATTATGTCCCTCCCGGCATTTGACGGTGGTAAACTCAGTCAGTAATGGTATTGACCCTCAGGAGTAGGTGATTAGGCTTTTTCGTTGGAGATCGATAAACTGCCGGTAGTGTGTGTCTGGATGAGTGGGTCGTTTTCAGACTGGAAGGAGGTAGCGTTTGGAGTACCCCAGAGATCAGTCCCTGACCACAGTTGTTCACAGTTTAATGTCCTGGAGAGGCAACGAGATGTGAGATGCCCCAGTCTGCTGGTGAGGCAGAAAGTGTGGAGTAGGGGGTGGGGAGGCTATTCACATGCAATCTCGTAGCTTTGCAATCAGTACATAGTGCACTGTGGGGCTGCAGTGGCGGGATCCAATCTGCTAATTAGATTTGCTGAAGGCACTACATTGATTGGCCGAATCCCAAATAACAACGAGACAACTTACGAAGAAGAAGTCATCACTCCGACACAGTGGTGTCAAGAAAACAACCTCTCCCTCATTGTGACAAAAACACAGGAGCTGATTGTGGATTACAGGAGGAATGGAGATAGGGAGCACATTCAACATTTCCAAGTCTGTTATTGACACAAAATGCACATTTTAATATTGATCACTACACAATGCATTTTATACATTGTTAATGACATAAAACATATTTATAGATTGTTACCGACAGAGAATCGTATAACTTGTGTTCCGTGTGTTAACTGAATGTACTTGCCTGTGATGCTGCCACAAGTCAGTGTTTCTCTGTACCTGTACCTTCCCGTACTTGTGCACTTGGCAATACATTCAACAGGACCTGAGAAATCTCAGTGAGATTTGATTAATGATGATCATCTTGGCCGCTCGGTAGGTCGAATGTATGAGACAGTACACTGTTAAATGCAAATCCCTGAACAGTGTTGAAGATCAGTGGGATCTTAGACTCCAAGTTCATCGCTCCCTGAGAGAGACTGCACAGATTGATCGGGTGGTTAAGAAGGCAAATGGCATGGTTGTCTTTATTAGGTGAAGCATTGAGTTCAAAAGTCGGGAAGTTGGGTTGCGGCTGATCCGAGCCTGCGGTCGTTCTGTGACTGTTTCTTTAAGAGTCCGGCCTGCGGAGGCGGGGCTAAGACGTCAGTCACAGGCTGACAGCGCTGACTGTGGACTGAACCATCAGAGAGAGAAAGCGATCTGCAGACAGGCAGTCGGCCAGGAGAGAGAGGGAGAGAGGGGGAGAGGGGGAGAGGGGGAGAGAGGGAGAGAGGGGCAGAGGGGGAGAGGGAGAGAGGGAGAGAGAGAGAGAGAGAGACTGGAAAAGCTGATCGCTTCAGTTAGTCGCAGCTGAGGCTTGGAACTCTCCTATGCCCACAAGAGTGGGTTGATCATCGGTACACGGAACCACAACGAATGTCTGTGGCTGCCACTTCGTATAATCCATAGGAGTGGGTTTTGGAATGTCTTGTGTTAACCCTTGACTGGGTATGTTGTGTGGTAACCCCGGGAAGACGGTGTTCCTGTGACAGGTCACTTTCGTTAATCGTATGTGGACGGATTCAGCGGATAAGATCTTCGTCAACGGTATTTTGAAGTAACGGCCTTTTCACCCTGTAAGACTCTAAGCTTTGTTCCCTCAGGCTCGATAGTCTGGGAATTATATTTACACATATATTCACATAACACTGCTAACTTTCCTTTATTTCGTTAAGTTACTATATTATAAATAGATATTAATAAAGAGAGTGGTTTTAACATCAAAACCAGACTCCAGTGTGAACTCTATTGCTGCTGGTTCGTTTCTAAAACGTTACAGTTCGTAACACAGTTTTATAAAACTCGATTAGACCACATCTGGAGTGTTTCATACAGTTCTGGTCGCCCCCATTCTCGGAAGGATGTCGGGGCTTTGGAGAGGGCGCAGAAGAGGTTTACCAGGACACTGCCTGGATTAGAGGGCATGAGCGAGAACGAGAGGCTGGACAAACTTGTGTTGTTTTCTCCAGAGCGGCGCAGGCTGGGGTGAGACTGGATGGACGTTTATAAGATTACGAGAGGAATAGATAGACGGGACAGACGATATATTTTTCCTGGGAGTTGAAATGTCTAATACATTTAAGGTGAGAGGAGATCTGAGCGGCAAGTTTGCCTCTTTCCACAGAGTATTGGGCAGCCGGAGTGTCTGCTTGCGGTGGGAGACCAAAGCGGTCACGTGATCCCGTTTCCTGTTCACGTCTTACCGCAGATCTGCTGCATCTGCGGGTCACTGCTCTACGTGACGTGCAGCTTCATGTTTCCCCGTTCAGTCACGGCAGTGAGATCCGGATCTGTCACGTCCTCTCGTTGTGGTGGACAGTATGCTTTTTTCTGCAATATTTTCAGCATGTTTCATTTCACTGTTTTTATCTGCTGAAGTACAGCCGATGTTTCTGGGTGTCGGACCCACTTATGTGAGAATTTAGCCTTTTCTATTTCTCTGAGCTTCTCATAAATGTCTACAGTTCAGTTAAGCTTCACTCCACTACTTCCAAAGCAACAACCCGGTCAGTCAAAAAGTTCCACACAATTAAAATAGTTTATTACATCGTTTTTTTTTAATTTTGTACTATTTATATAATTTAAGTATGTAATATTTATATTCTTATATTAAATCATAATTGTTAAAATCTATAGTTATGAATTAGGTTCTATTGCTGCCGCAGAGACAACGAATTTCATGACAAATGCCGGTGCTATTAAACCTGATTCTGATATTGATCTGGGATACCCACCACCGGTCACCTGATCCCAGTTACCGCAGATCGTAATGAGAGATTGAATCCTTTTCCATTTATTTCCTTTCCACAGAAATGACAACAGTTCAGTTTCCTTCTGTGGTTCCAGAGCAGAAGCTCAGTCTGTCTAATATTTCCACACAATTAAAATGGGGAATTCGTTTGTTATCATCACGTACTGAGCTACAGTGAAAATCTTGCCTGACGGGCCATCCACACAGATCGATACATTACAACAGTTCACTGAGTTGATATACGACAGAACAATAACTGTAACAAAGCATTATGGCTGCAGAGAAAGTGCAGTGCAGACAGACATATGGTGCCGGGTCACGTCGAGTTACATTGTGAGGCCGAGTCCATTTTATCATTCATTTGGCTTTTAAACACAGACAGGAAGCCGCCATCGAGCTTGTCATTCCTAATAACTGCAGGTCTTCTTTTTTTCTCACTTTCTCGTGGCACTAGACAGGGATGTCCATTAACCCCTTTATTATTTAATCTTGTATTGGAGCCTCTAGCTATAACACTACGTGAAGCTAAAAGTATTCTTGGTATCTCTATGAATGGAACCATACATAAGATTTCTCTTTATGTAGATGATCTTTTGGTTTTTATTTCAAATTTTGAGGAATCAATTCCTAATCTTTTGGAAACACTTAAAGATTTCGCTAAATTTTCTGGATTTAAACTTAACTTGAATAAAAGAGTATTTTTCCATTAAATGTCCCTGTTAGTGTATATAATGATATTCCTTTTAGAACTGTTAATACATTTAGATATTTAGGTATTATAGTTACTAAAAAATATAAAGATCTCTATAAAGCGAATATAGTTCCTTTAATGGACTTAATGAAACAATTTTCTAGATGGAATCCACTTACTTTTTCTTTAATAGGTCGTATTCATGCTGTGAAAATGATTTTACCTAGATTTTTATATATTTTTCAAAATATACCTATCTTTTTAGCTAAAAAAATTTCGATCAAATTGAAAACCATATCAGCAAGTTTGCTGACGATACTAAACTGGGTGGCAGTGTGACATGCGAAGAGGACGTTAGGAGAATACAGGGAGACTTGGATAGGCTGAGTGAGTGGGCAGATACTTGGCAGATGTCATTCAATGTGAATAAATGTGAAGTTATCCACTTTGGAAGCTGGAACAAGAGGGCAGAGTATTGTCTGAACGGTGTCGAGTTAGGTAAGGGAGAAATGCAAAGAGACCTAGGAGTCCTAGTTCACCAGTCAATGAAGGTGAATGAGCAAGTGCAACAGGCAGTGAAGAGGGCAAATGGAATGTTGGCCTTTGTTACAAGGGGAATTGAATACAAGAGCAAGGATGTTCTTTTGCATTTGTACAGGGCCCTGGTGAGACCACACCTGGAATATTGTGTACAGTTTTGGTCTCCAGGTTTAAGGAAGGACATTCTGGCAATTGAGGAAGTGCAGCGTAGATTCACTAGGTTGATTCCTGGGATGGCAGGGCTGTCTTACGCAGAGAAATTGGGCTTGTACACGCTGGAATTGAGGAGATTGAGAGGGGATCTGATTGAAACGTTTAAGATAATTAAAGGATTTGATAGGATTGAGGCAGGAAATATGTTCCAGATGTTGGGAGAGTCCAGTACCAGAGGGCATGGATTGAGACTAAGAGGTCAGTTATTTAAAACAGAGTTGAGGAAGAGCTTCTTCTCCCAGAGAGTTGTGGAGGTGTGGAATGCACTGCCTCGGAAGACGGTGGAGGCCAATTCTCTGGATGCTTTCAAGAAGGAGCTGGATAGATATCTGATGGATAGGGGAATCAAGGGATATGGGGACAAGGCAGGGACTGGGTATTGATAGTGAATGATCAGCCATGATCTCAGAATGGCGGTGCAGACTCGAGGGGCCGAATGGTCTACTTCTGCATCTATTGTCTATTGTCTATCAACCGTCATTTCATATTTATAAAATAATGGAAGGAAACCATATAGCATAATTCAAATTATGATATTTGGCAAAAGAACTCTCAAATTCGAATCGAGGATCAAAGGTTCTACTTCTATTTTTTCCAAACTAAGACATAACATTCCTTGAGAAAACGATTCAATTAATGTAGGGGAAGAAATATCTTTCCATTTTAATAAAGTAGCCCTTCTTGTCAGTAGTGTAACAAATGCAATTACATGTTGATCTGAAGATGAAATACCCTGAATATGATGTGGAATTATTCCAAATAGACCAGTCAATCTATTAGGTTGTAAATTTATTTTCTGAGCTGTAGAACTTGTAGAAAATAAAGATTTCCAGAACTATTTTAATGAAGAACATGACCAGAACATATGTGACAAAGTAGCTACTTCAGTTTTACATCTATCTCAGCAATTGTCTATACTAGGAAATATTTTAGATAGTCTCTCCTTTGTTAAATAATAACGATGACTAGTTTTACATTGACTTAAACAATGGTTGGCACATATAGAAGAAGAATTTATGTTTTTCAAAACTCGAAGCCAATCTTCATTAACAAAGGACATAATAAGTTCTCTCTCCCAATCTTGTTTAATCTTTAGTGATAGGTTCTCGTTTTGTAACAAAAATAAATTATAAATTCTGCCAATGGAACCTTTCACGAAGGGATTCACTTTCAAAATTGTATCCAACAAATCAGATTCTTGTAAACATGGAATCTTAGGTAAATATTGTTGTAAAAAAGTCTAAACTGAACATATTGCAAAAAAATGTGTATGAGCGAGAGAAAATTTGTTAATGAACTCTTCAAAGATCATAATGGACCATCACAAAATAAATCTGTAAAAGAATGGATCCCTTTATTTTTCCATAGGAGAAAAATGGGGTCAGTTGTTGAAGGTATAAATAAGAAATTTCGATGTAAAAAACTAGTCATCTTAAATTGTTTAAATTTTTTAAAGAAACGAAACTGAACCCAAATCCGTAGGGATTGTTTAATAACCGGGTAAAGATTTAAATTTGGAATTTTAGAGAGATGTAAAAGTAATGGAGCTCCTAATATTGAAGTTAAATGAAATTATTTAACTGCTTTTAATTCCAAATCAACCCATAATGGATTTTGGTTCTTATCAAGACAATATAACCAAAAACAGAATTGTCTAATGTTCACAGCCCAATAATACTCTTAAATTAGGAAGTGCAAGTCCACCATCTTCTTCAGATTTGTGTAAATGATACTTATTAATTCTTGGTCTCTTATTGTTCCAAATAAAGGAAGAAATAAGTGAGTCAATTTGATCGAAATTTTTTTAGTTAAAAAGATAGGTATATTTTGAAAAATATATAAAAACTTGTATGTGGACGGATTAGCACACAACAAATAGAGAGATATTTGTAATCCAGAATGAAACGTATAGAAAAGACCGTTACATCAAAATAACCGTCGACGATGTTCTTATTCGTTGAATCCGTCCACATACCAGTTTACAGCGAAAGTGACCTGTCACGGAATACCGTCTTCCAGGGGTTACCACACAACATACCCAGGCAAGGGTTAACACAATGTATTCCAAACGCCACTCCTATGGATTATGCGAAGTGACAGCCACACACATTCGTTGTGGTTCCGTGTACCGATGATCAACCCACTCTTGTGGGCATAGGAGAGTTCCAAGCCTCAGCTGAGACTAACTGAAGCGATCAGCTTTTCCAGTCTCTCTCTTTCTCTTTATGGTTCAGTCCACTAGACTTCCTGACTGGGAGACCTAAGTCAATCCGGATCGGGATCAGCCGCTCCAACACCATCACACTGAGCACGGGGGCTCCCCAGGATTGCGTGCTCAGTCCACTGTTGTTCACTCTACTGACCCACGACTGTGCTGCAACTCACAGCTCGAACCACATCATCAAGTTCGCCAATGACACAACCGTGGTGTGTCTCATCAGCAAGAACGACGAGTCAGCTTACAGAGAGGAGGTGCAGTGGCTAACGGTCTGGTGCAGAGCCAACAACCTGTCTCTGAATTTGAACAAAACAAAAGAGATGGTTGTTGACTTCAGGAAGACACGGAGCGACCACTCCCCGCTGAACATCGACGGCTCCTCGCTGGAGATCTTTAAGAGCACCAGATTTCTTGGTGTTCACCTGGCGGAGAATCTCACCTGGTCCCTCAACAGCAGCTCCATAGCAAAGAAAGCCCAGCAGCGACTTTACTTTCTGCAAAGGCCATGGAAAGTCCATCTCCCCCCCCCATCCTCATCACATTCTACAGGGGTTGTATTGAGAGCATCCTGAGCAGCTGCATCACTGCCTGGTTCGGAAATTGCAACATCTCGGATAGCAAGACCCTGCAACAGATAGTGAGGTCAGCTGAGATGATCATCGGGGCCTCTCTTCCCGCCATCACGGACATTTACCCAACACGCGGCATCCGCAAAGCAAACAGCATCATGAAGGACCCCACGCACCCCGCATACAATCACTTCTCCCTCCTTCCCTCTGGGAAAAGGCACTGAAGCATTCGGGCTCTCACAACCAGACTATGTAACTGTTTCTTCCCGCAAGCTATCGGACTCCTCAATACACAGAGCCTGGACAGTCACCTTACTGCCCTATTGTCTTGTTTATTATTTATTGAAATGCCTGCACTGTTTTGTGCACTTTATGCAGTCCTGGGTAGGTCTGTGGTCTGGTGTAGTTTTTTTTTCTTTTCTGTGTTATTTTTTATGTGGTTCAGTCCAGTTTTTGTACTCTGTCATGTAACACCATGGTCTTGGAAAAAAAACACGTTGTCTCATTTTTACTGTGTACTGTACCAGCAGTTATGGTCGAAATGACAATAAGAGTGACTTGACTTGAATCGGCAGCATCTGCGGATTTGTCTCCGAGGCCCCGCCCACGCTCTGATGACGCAATAAGCACACTGCGCATGCTCACATTCCCGGGCTGGGCAGTGATTTTTTTTCTTTGTGTTGAAGCGGGTCTGGAGCGGTGGATTGTCCACGGGATCCGGATCGGGAGAGGGTCCTCGCCCCCTCGGGCGGCGAGCCGCGGGGGCCGGTCGGATCATTCTCTGCGGAGCGGGACCGACAAGATCCATGCGGTGAGTATTGAGTTCGGTCCCGACCGATGCTGGGCAGTGAGTCCCAGTAACTTCCCCGAACTCGCGGTCTCACCCCGCTTCCTGAACAAAACCTACCGGGGTCTGTCCGGGTTGTGAGACCTTCACCTCGAACCTGGGGATATTTTCTACGATGTGTTGATAAAAGTTGGTTCAGGGAGAAGGGTAAATGCCAAAGTTCCTGTTGCTCTATCTTTGTCATTTTAGCACATAGTAGTGTGTACTGTTAATGCTGTATCTGTGTATTGCCGGAGGGCCATCAGTGATCGTCCTTGATCCCTGCTCCCCCCCCCCCGTTCCATCTGCTTAATCCCTGCCCATCTTGTTCAACCTCTGTCCAGCCTGTATCCCACCACCTCGCTGATAAATGTCGACAATCTCTCTTCTACCGTTGCCTTCATTGTGAAGTCTTTTGCCTCACGGAGTTATTTCTGAAATCAGTGTTTGTTACCTGGAACTGCCAGAGGATTTATTTAATGCAGAATGAGGGAGGATAAAGGCAGTCACTACAATTTTAGTTTCAAAGTTACCAAACGGCCGCTGTGTTAATCTTTGCCAGACGGAAACTCCCAGTATTTAAAGTTGAGTCCGATATTTCCTGTTTTGGTCATGTTTGGAGAGGCAAATTCCCTGTTGCCAGGATCAGCCACAGGATCTGCAGGGAGTGGAGCACAGTTTTATCGCTCTCTGGTCACTTCCTCTCATTGAGAGTTAGTGGCCTCGGGAGCAGATGTAACAGACTGATAGTGGGTGGGGAGGATGTTGTGAGCATTCACTGTGTCGAATGCATTAACCCTGTGTTGGAATGCAGAGAAAACTAATGAATGTGGGACTTAAATTTGTGCAACTTCGTTCAGGCCGTCACAAACATCTTGTAATCAGTCAATAGTTGTGCATCATTTAAAGTCAAAAGAGAAAATGCTGAAACCGTTCAGCAGATCGGGCAGCGTCAATTCTGATAGTGAGTCTTCCACAGTTTCTCTTTCCATAGATCCAATCTGATGTACCGAGTTTCCAGCATTTAATTTCAATTTGAAATGAAAAGCCTGTTGTTCCTGTTAGCCTACAGGAAATGCGACGGCAAATTGTACTGGGCAAATTCTCATTTAACAATCGGATAATGATAAAATGCTTTCAGTTTAGCTGGTGGAGACAATGTGAAACGTATCCCTGCCTGCTGGTGACCCGCGCCCAGGTTTTCCAGCCCGATATCTGGCCCAGTCAGAGGTTTATCAGGTTCCCATTCTGCCATCGGTTGATGCAGGAGTGTCAGCCTTTGAACTCTGAATGGCGGACACATGTTACCGGCAGTAAGGGAGTCCTCTGAAAATTGGTGTTTGGACTGTATACCTGGGGTGTAGACTCCGGGAAGATGGAATAGTCAGTATTTGGGATTTGACCAGGTCAGTACTTCTGTAGCTGGGGCTGAATGTTCCTCCTTCCATAATGAATCAGAAGTCTCGGGTTGCTGGACATTGGTTGTGGGGGAATCCCTGATGTGGGGAGGATGTGTGAGGATTCTGGGGTCGGTAAGTGTCACGTTCAGCTGTGTGACCCGATCACAGATTGTGGCCTTGGTGAAGTGGATCTGGAGATCGGGCTGCTCGGGCTCATCAGGTGTTGAGAGAGTGTTTCTGGTCTGGTCTCAGTTGTTTGTTTTTGGGGTTCCTTTGGAGGCAATGAGTGATAATCTGAGGAGAGAATGAGGATGCTCAGAGGATGTGCAGACCAGCTAGCAGATGTTCTCACTGACATCTTCAACATCTCCCTGAGCGGCGCCACCGTTCCAACTTGCTTCAAGGCCGCCACCATCGTTCCCATGCCGAAGATGTCTTCAGCGTCCTGACTAAATTACTACCGCCCTGTTGCACTTACATCCATCATCATGAAGTGTTTTGAGAGGCTCGTCATGAGGCATGTCAAGACCCTGCTGCCCCCCTCACTGGACCCCCTGCAGCTTGCATACCGTACCAACTGCTGAACAGATGACGCCATTGCAACCAGCCTCCACCTGGCCCTAACCAACCTGGACAAAAAAGACACATGCGTTCGGACGCTGTTCATAGACTTCAGTTCAACATTCAACACAATCATCCCCCAGAAACTGATTGGAAAGCTGTGACTACTGGGTCTGAACACCTCCCTCTGCAACTGGATCCTAGACTTCCTGACTGGGAGACCTCAGTCAGTCCGGATCGGGAGCAGCATCTACAACACCAGCACACTGAGCACAGGGGCTCCCCAGGGTTGCCTTCTCAGTCCACTGCTGTTCACTCTGCTGACCCACGACTGTGCTGCAACACACAGCTCGAACCACATCACCAAGTTCGCCAATGACAGGACCATGGTGGGTCTCATTAGCAAGAACGATGAGTCAGCTTACAGAGAGGAGGTGCAGCGGTTAACGGACTGGTGCAGAGCCAGCAACCTGTCTCTGAATACGAACAAAACAAAAAAGATGGTTGTTGACTTCAGGAGGACATGGAGCAACCACTCTCCACTGAACATCAACAGCTCCTCAGTAGAGATCATAAAGAGCACCAAATTTCTTGGTGTTCACCTGGCGGAGAATCTCACCTGGTCCCTCAACACCAGCTCCATAGCAAAGAAAACACATCAGCGTCTCTACTTTCTGTCAAGACTGAGGAATGTCCATCTCCCACCCCCCATCCTCATCACATTCTACAGGGGTTGTATTGAGAGTATTGGAGCAGCTGCATCATTGCCTGGTTCGAAATTGCACCATCTTGGATCGCAAGACCCTCCAGCGGATAATGAGGTCAGCTGAGAAGATCATTGGGGTCTCTCTTCCCACCGTAACGGACATTTACACTACACGCTGCATCCACAAATCAAGCAACATTATGACGGACCCGACGCACCCCTCATACAAACTCTTCTCCCTCCTGCCATCTGGGAAAGGGCACCGAAGCATTTGGGCTCTCATGACCAGACTATGTAACAGTTTCTTCCCCCAAGCTATCAGACTCCTCAATACCCAGAGCCTGGACTGACACCTTACTGTCCTATTGCCCTGTTTATTATTTATTGTAATGCCTGCACTTTATGCAGTCCTGTGTAGGTCTGTAGTCTAGTGTAGTTGTTGTTTGTGTGTGTGTTTTTTTTTTCTCTTTGTGTTGTTTTTTTTACGTAGTTCCATCTAGATTTTGTACTGTGTCCTGTAACACCATGTTCTGGAAAAACGTTGTCTCATTTTTGCTATGTACAATGCCAGCAGTTGTGGTCGAAATGGCAATAAAAATGACTTGACTTGAGTTGAGCTTCAGGGTTACAGGAGGAAGGCAGGAATATTGTTTTGGAATAAAATCAGCCATGGTTGAATGGTGGAGCAGACTCGATGGATAAAATCACCTCATTCGGTTCCTGTGACTTATGTCTTTCAGTGAGTTTTTATTTAGGAACATTCAGATCATTATATTTGTCTTCAATCTTTAGATTTCAGTGAGCAGAAATGTTTTGACCTCCTTTGTATTGTTAACATACTTCATTATCTTTCATGTTAAAGTTAGACCTGTGGTGAGAGATTTATTGGAAGAAAAGCCCACAACTGGAAGCAAACCACGACTGAAGACGAGGGAACAGCAACAAGTGAACCAGCCCGAGGACTGAGAGCATCAACTGGAGAGAACCCATCTGACTCGGAGATTCCACTGATTCAGTCAGGAGAAAGTTTGGTGAGTCTCCTTTACTCAAACACTGGTCCTTTAGACATTACATACCTGTACAAAGGAAGGTAGGAAATAGCTGGAGTGAGACCGAATGTGCCCAAAAGTACCAGTTATGCCTCTGTCAGAACAGTTGCAATCACTCCAGCTCTGGTGATGTGCTGTCAGTATCCCAGCTCTTTAAATTCACTCACATTCCCTCAGTGTTTGTTCATTTCAAGGTCTTCCATCCTGTGAAGCAGCTTTTGGTCACTTCTGAGTGGGGAGATGGAAACGAAGGGGAGAGTTTATACTTAATATCTTTCCAAATAAAAAAATACTTTGAAATTACTTGCTGCAAACTTGCTTGAGCTTTTCTCAACAACACACTCAAAATGCTGGTGGAAGACAGCAGGCCAGTCAGCATCTATAAGGAGAAGCACTGTCAACGTTTCAGGCCGAGACCATTCGTCAGGTCAGGAGATGAAGGGTCTCGAGCTGAAACATCGACGATGCTTCTCCTTATAGATGTTGCCTGGCCTGCTGTGTTCTACCAGCCTTTTGTGTGTGTTTGAATTTCCAGCATCTGCAGATTTCCTCGTGTTTGCCCTCAGCATCACCCCTTGCTTCCTGCCATTCAGCTGTTCCCAGACTCTGGGGCTCTGTCACAAACACAATGTTCAGGAAGGTTAGTCAGATGGACCAAACAGAGTGTTTGGCTGACCTGTCCTTTTAATGTGACACCCCTGAACTCCACTTCAACTCTATTCAACTATATCTGGGAGAACTTCAATGACCATTCCTCTCAGCAAACAGCTGTTTGAATGATACACTGACTTACAGGAAGGGGTATCTGTGGTTCTCATTGTCAGGGTGTTTTGTTTACCAGGAGACAAAGACTCCTGAGTTTACACTGCAGCCGAATCCGGTTTACATCAGTCAAGCCATTGTTTATGAAAATAGTAAACAGTAGATTACTGCACTGGCTGAACCACCCAAACCAGATCACCCTGGAAAGTCCTCCCCAGAAACATTTGGGGTTTTGTGACCCAATTCAAGAAAATGGCCATGCTGCCCACTCCGTCAACAACATGGCAAATCCGGGCATGTGGCAGGGGACTTTTCCTCACACAACACTGGGTTCAGCGATGACATCTGTTATGCTTCCTTCATTATCCCCATGAAATCATTAAAAATGTCCAGTAAACAGCTTTTGAAAACAAGTTCTCACCCACATGTGCTGTCACTCTGCGCCCCCACATACCTGATGTCACGTGTGGGTTCCCCACATTGGGATCTGACATCGCGTGTGCAATTCCTTACATCACACTGGCGCAGAAACAGTTGAACTTTACTGGCTGAGGTAACAATGGTCTGACCCACCCACCCCACCCCACAGTCAACAGAGGAATTACTCTCTTCCCATTGGTGTGACGCAATGACACAAGGGATAAGGGGGCTCGTCTGTGGAAATGTCTGAGGCCATGGTGGTGGCGAGCAGATATATTCACCACTTTGGGGGACAATTGCTGGCAGACTGTTGACCTGCAAGTGGGGCTAATGGTCTGGGCAAAGTAGATTGGAGTGGTGATGGGAGCAAGGATGGACTGGTGTTGGGTATTATTAAATTACAGGATGGACATGATGGGCCAAGTGGCCTGTTCCTGGTCCTGTGTTTAAAGAGAAAGAATAACCAGACCCTTCTTGGCCCTACAGGATGTCCCAGTTGGTGTTTTAGCGACCAGTGCTTGGAGCTCAGTTGTTCCCAAACTGTGTCAACAATTTGGCTGACGGACCAAATTAAACATTTCCAAGTCAGCTCTTGGAAAAAATGTATATTTGTATAATGTTAATGACAGAGAATGTATATTTATGATTATTGATACATTTTTGTTTCCATATTTTTAATGATATAAAACTTATATTTACAGATTGTTACTGACAGAGAATCGTATAATTTGTGTTCCGTGTGTTATCTGAATGTACTTGCCTGTGATGCTGCCACAAATCGGTGTCTCTTTGTACCTGTACCTTCCCGTACTTGTGCACTTGGTAATAAATTCAACAGGACCTGAGAAATCTCTGTGAGACTTGATTAGTGATGATCATCTTGGCAGCTCGCTAGGCCAATGATAGAGATACTACAGTGTCAAGTACAAGACCTTAACAGTGTCGATGAATAGAGGGATCTTGGAGTCCCAAGTTCATCGCCCCCTGAAAGTGGCTACACAGATTGACAGGCTGGTTAAGAAGGCAAATGACATGCTTGCCTTTATTAGTCATGATATAGCATTCAAAATTCAGGAAGTTATGTTGCAGCTTCATGAAACGTGAGTTTGGCCACATCTGGAGTATTTCATACATTTCTGGCTGCCTCATTCCAGGGAGGATGTCAATGTCCCTGGAGAGCGTGCAGAAAAGGCTTACCAGGATATTGCCTGGATTCGAGGGCATGAGCTATAACAACTTGGGTTGTTTTCTCTGGAGTGACATAGGCTAGGGTGAGACGATGGAGGTGTATAAAATTATGAGAGGCATAGATAGAGAAGACAGACAATATTTTTTTATCCTGGTTGTAAATGTCTAATACAAAAGGCCATGTATTTGATGTGAGAGCGGCTAGTTTGAAAGGAGATGTGAGGTACAAGTGTTTTTACCAGACAGAGTGGAGGGTTGCTATGATGTGCTGCCCGGGGTGATGGTTCTGGCAGACACAATATTAAGAGATATTTAAATCAGCACCTGGATGTGAGGAAGCTGTGGACATTATGTCAGCAGAAGGGATTATTTGGCCATTTGATTCCTAATTTAATTAGCTGAGCAAAACATTTTGGGCCGAAGGGCATGTTCAGGTACTGTACTGTTCAATGTTCTGTGTCTTTTGTCGAGAGGTTTCAGGCAGACGGAGGCAAAAGGAGTGAGTGGGAGCAACAGGTCAGCTGGAGCCCAGTGTGAGATCACCCAGTTCTGTAGGAGAAACAGAAACTGTGTGTTTAATGGTGAGGGACTGAGGTGCAGTGGGTAGGGAGGGAGGTAGAAGGTACATTGGGTAGAAGGTGTGGGAAAAGGCTCCGAAGCATTCAGGCTCTCACGACCAGACTATGTAACAGTTTCTTCCCCCAAGCTATCAGACTCCTCAATAGCCAGCACCTGGACTGACACCTTGCCCTATTGTCCTATTTATTATTTATTGTAATGCCTGCACTGTTTTTGTGCACTTTATGCAGTCCTGTGTAGGTCTGTAGTCTGATGTCGTTGTTGTGTTTGTTTTTTTTTCTGCTATGTGTTGTTTTTTTACGTAGTTCAGTCTAGTTTTTGTAATTAACACCATGGTCCTGAAAAACGTTGTCTCATTTTTACTATGTACTGTACCAGCAGTTATGGTCGCAATGACAATAAAAGTGACTTGTCTTGACATTGTATTTATTGTAAGAGTTATTAGGTATAAGAGTGAAAATGACTTTAACGATTATTTGGACTTTGTTGAGATTGTACCTGGAATATGGTGTAAAATCCCGCTCCCCATACTAACACGGGTTATACAGACCAAAGAACAAACTGCCGGAGGAACTCAGTGGGTCGGGCAGCATCTGTGGAGGGAAATGGACCGTCAACATTTCGGGCCGAGACCCTCCCTCTGGACTGAGAGTGGACGGGAAATAGTCAGAGAAAAGAGGGGAGAGTTGGGGATGGGGCAAGAGCTGGGGAGTGAGAGGTGGATCCAGGTGAGGGGGAGGTGGGAAGGTGGAAATAATGACATGAGTGGAAGGTGAGTGGTTGGGACAACACGGGGCTGCAGAAGATGGAAATTAATTCCATGGAGGATTAAAAAACCTAGTGAGCTGGGATGCAGTCCATCTGGCCCAGTCTCTGAAAAAGGGGATGGACTGAGATGAGAGGAAATGCCTCCACTCTGAGGGTGGTGAATGTCTGAAAAACCCCACCACAGAGGGCGGTGAAGACTCAATGATCATCCTCACGTAAAACAGAGACTGGCAAATGTGTGGAGACTGAAGGGATCAAGGAAATGAGGATCGGGCAGAAACATTTGCCTGAGATGGGAGAGCAGCCAACATCTTGTTGATGGTTTGAGGGGCTAAATGACCACCTCCAGCGGATTCTCACTTGATGTTTCAGTGTTCTTGTCTAGTGAAGCTCCGGATGGATGTGGATAGAAAATAGTGTGATTCCAATGAAACCTGCACAATTCCTGTTCGGGTGGGAATTTTACGTCGGACCGGGATGGGAATCGAGCCCATAACTCTGAGAACCGGGAGGTGGAGCAATGGGGACGGGAAGATACAGAGGGAAAAATTAAAAATGTAACTGGTGTAAATATGAAATAACGTGTAAAATGCGGCAGGTCGGTCGGGCAGTGTGTGAGGGGCTAGGAACGTAGTCGCCAGTTCAGACGGGAGACCCTCCACCCGTCACATAATCCAGGTTCTCGCTCCCATTTCAAATGCAGATCTGTAGCATCTGAGGTTTTCGCTTCCGAGGCCCCGCCCCCACTCTCACAGTCTCCGGATGGGCTGGGGTTTTCTTTCCGTTCTCTGTTGAAGGGGATCGTCGACTGGGAGCCAGTGAACCGATCACTGTCTGCGGGACAAATTGATCAAGTTCTCATCGGTCAGTATTGAGGCCGGTCACTCGGGGTGAACACGACTGACAATTTCCCATCGGTGACTACTGGGGGAGGGGGGAACCTGATGTTAGGAAGTGAGTCCCATAAATTTCCTCGAACTGGCGGCCTCGTCCCACTTCCTGGATACAACCTGTTGTGGTCGTTCTGGTTATGGGACCTTCACACAAAACCGTCTGACATGAACTGCCGCTCAGCCCCTGGTGTTCTGGTCCCAGGAGCGATGTCAGGACTAAGCCCATCCGTTAAGTTGTACCTGGGGAACTTTACCTCCATCACCCAGCCCGGTAGTGGATCTAGTCTTCACCTGGATCGATGCCTGGGGTCGATAACTGTTTTACATATTTCCAGCACACTGGAAGCGGACGTTCGGTACATTGTGTCCTTGCAGACGGAGGGTTAAACAGAGTAATCGCACCCTCGGGACACTGCTCCTCGTGTATGGGTAGTTTCATCTTCCCCGTTCAGACAGGACAGTGAGATCCAGATCTCTCACGTCCTCTGGGGAGAACTGGGAAGTTTACATCATCTTCTTCTATTTCTGCGACTTGACAGCATGCAGCCAATGTTTCCCGATGTGTGGCCCTATTAATGGGAGAATTAAGTTTTTTTCATGTATCTGAGTTTCCCGGAAATCTGTACACTCCTTCCGGAATTTCTAAAGGAGCAACCCAGGCTGTCTAATATTTCCCCACGATTAAAATGGGGAATCTTCTTTTTACATGTTACCAATGTACAGTGAAACATTGTCTTTGGTGTCATCCCCACAGATCAATACATTACAACAACACATTGAGGTGATATAAGGTGAAACAAAAACAGAATGTAACAACTCATTCTGGTTACAGAGAAACTGCACTGCAGGTAGATATGTGATGCAAGGTCACATCTTGTTAGACTGTGAGGCCAGGAGTCCATCTCATCACACTGGGGAACATTCAGTTTGCTTATAACAGCAGAATGGACACCGCCCTTGACACCGTCAGTGGGAAGTATAGGCTGACTCCATGGAGGGGAGGTTGGTTTCTATGTTGTACACAGCTGTGTCCACAGTTCTCCGCTATTTCGTTCAGTTAAAGGAAGAGCAGTAGCCATATGAAGATGTGAAGTATCAGGATGGGATACTTTCTGCGGTGCATTGATAAAGTGTGTAGAGTTGAAAAGTATACCAAAATTCTTATTGTTTGTTCTGGCTTTGTTATATTGGAATCTGTTATCTCCTAGCATGTACTATTATCTCAGGATCTGTGTACTGCTGGAGGACCATCAGAGATTGCCCTTGATCCTCTTCTCCCATCAGGCTCAATCTGCTCATCCCCTGCCTATTTTGCTCAACATCTGCCCTGCCTGTATCCCAACACCTCAATGATATATATCAACCATCTTGTTCAACCTCTGTCCAGCCTATATCCCACCTCCTCAGTGAGATATATCAACCAACTTGTTCAACATCGGCCCTGCCTGTATCCCATCACCTCAATGATATATATCAACCATCTTGTTCAACCTCTGTCCAGTCTGTATCCCAATGCCGCAATGATAGATTTCAGCAATCTCTCTTTCAAACTTTGTCTTCATTGTGAAATTTTGTTTTGCATCTTTTCCAGGATATTTTTATATAGACAGGACTACCAGAAGTTTAATTGAACACAGCACGTGGCAGGGTAATTGCAGCCATTTCAATTTTAGTTTCACCGTTACAAAATGGCTGCAGAGTTAATCTTTGTCATAATTGAACTCATAGCATCTGATGTTAAGTTTGTTATTTCCTTTCTCGGTTATTTTCAGGGAGCCACTTCCTCTGTTTCCAGGGTAACGGCCCGTCAGAGCTGAAGCAAGTGTTGCACTTTTTATCGCTCTGTGGTCACCGCCTCTCAGCGTAGAGACAGTGGCCTCGGGAGCAAATGTAACAGAGTGATAGTGGGAGGAAAGGATGCTGTGACTATTGACTGTATAGGATGTGTTACACCAGGGTCAGAATGAACTCAGAACTAACAAATTAGTTGGGGTGGGGTGGTATTTACAGTCTAGGGTGGCAATCAGTTACTATCTGTGCATTAAAATGAAGAGGCAGAAATACTACAGTTGCAGGAAATTTAAGGAGATAATACTGAAAACGCTCAGCAGATCGGCCGCATCTTGGACAGTCTCAGTTCTGGAACTGGGTCTTCCACCATTTTTCCTTTCAGAGATGTATTCTGATGTACTGAGTTCTCAGCATTTTCTACTGTATAATTTTACATTTTGTTCCTGCTGCACTGCAGGAAACATGGCAGCCAGCTGTGCTGGGCAAGATCCCACACAGCAGGAAGATTGTGATCAAATGTGTTCGGTTTAGCCTCTGGTGTCAGGCTGAAGTGTACCCGCATTCTCTATACAGACCGGGGAACCAGCCTGACCACCCGCCCCGGCAGAGGGTCATTAGGTTCCAATTCCACCTCAGTTTGTGAATGGGAAATTGCAGAAACACCACGGCAAATCGCCGGCACCAAAGCGTCTTTGCATGGGTGATGATATTGGGCCGGTGACTCTGAGGATATGGAACTGGCAGTATACGGGCTTCAGTCCAGGTTGGTAATTCTGCAGCTGGGATCGGAATTTTCTCAGTCTGCAGTGAAGCTGAAATCCCGGGATGTTGGACATTGGTTATGGGGAAATCACCATCAACACTGCCCAATAGGCCATCACATCTGTGAAGTATTTTGGAGATTATTTAAAAGTTAACTAGGTAGTTGGGTGAAGTTGGGCAGTGATGTTGTTCATCTGAACTTTGGTAAAGTCTGTAACAAGATCCCGCATGGCAGCTGATCGGGAAGGTTCAGTCACGTGGGATTCACGGGGAGCTGGCGAGGTGGATTCACACCGGGCTCCAGAACAAGAAACAGAGGGAGATGATTGAAGATGGTTTTAGCAAATGGAGGCCTGTAGCGAGTCGAATGTGTGTGTCAGTGTCGACACCTCTGTAATTCATTATTCATGCCATTGATTTGTACATGAATGTACAAGGCACGATTAGCAAATTTGAATTGAATTGTACTAAATTGACTTTATTTCTTATATCCTTCACATACATGAGGAGTAAAAATATTTACGTTACGTCTCCCTCTAAATGTGCGATGTGCAAACAAAGTAATTTATAATTTAAAATCATTTGAACATTCCATATAATATAGATTACCACAGATCAACGTGAGTTAATTAGCCTGATGGCCGGGTGGAAGGAGTTGTTCCGGAGCCCGTTGGTCCTGGTTTTTTATTCTGCGGTGCATTTTTTCGGAAGGTAGCAGCTGGAATAGATTGTGGTTGGTGTTTCTCTGGTCCCCAATGATCTCTCGGGCCCTCTTTACACACCTGTCCTTGTAAAGATACTGAATCATGGGAAATTCACAACTACAGATGTGCTGGACTGTCCGTACCACTGTCTACAGAGTCCTGCGATTGAGGGATGTACAGTTCCAATACCAAGCAGTGATGCGAGTTAGGATGCTCTCAGTTGTGCCCCCATAAAAAAAAAATCTTCTTCTGATTTAGGGGTGTTGGCATATAGATGAGGGTAGTGCAGTGGACGTGATCTACATGGATTCTAGTAAGGCGTTTGACAAGTTCACACAGTAGGTTTATTCAGATAATCAGAAGGCATGGGATCCAGGGAAATTTGGCCAGGTGGATTCAGAATTGGCTTGCCCGCAGAAGGCAGAGATCGTGGTGGAGCGATTACATTCAGATTGGAGGGTTGTGACTAGTGGTGTCCCACAAGGATCGGTTCTGCGACCTGTACGTTTCTTGATTTTTATTAATGACCTTTATGTCGGGGTAGAAGGGTGGGTTGGCAAGTTTTCAGACAACACAAAGGTCGGTGATATTCTACATAGTGTAGAGGATTGTCGAAGATTGCAGAGAGGTATTGATAGGATGCAGAGGTAGGCTGAGAAGTGACAGATAGAGTTCAACCCGGAAATGTGTGAGATGGTACACTTTGGAAGGAAAAACTCCAAGGCATAGTACAAAGTAAATGGCAGGATACTTGGTAGTGTGGAGGAGCAAAGGGATCTGGGGGTACATGCCAGAGATCCCTGAAAGTTGCCTCACAGGCAGATAGGGTAGTTAAGAAAGCTTATGGGGTGTTAGCTTTCATAAGTCGAGGGATAGAGTTTAAGAGTCGTAATGTAATGATGCAGCTCTATAAAACTCTGGTTAGGCCGCACTTGGAGTACTGTGTCCATTTCTTGTCGCCTCACTATAGGAAGGATGTGGAAGCATTGGAAAGGGTACAGAAGAGATTTACCAGAATGCTGCCTGGTTTAGAGAGTATGGATTATGATCAGAGATTAAGGAAGCTAGGGCTTTACTCTTTGGAGAGTAGGAGGATGAGTGGAGACATGATAGAGGTGTACAAGATATTAAGAGGAATAGACACAGTGGACTGCCGGCGCCTCTTCCCCAGGGCACCAATTGCTCAATACAAGAGGACATGGCTTTAAGGTAAGGGGAGGAAAGTTCAAGGGGGATATTAGAGGAATGTATTTTACCCAGAGAGTGGTTGGTGCGTGGAATGCACTGCCTGAGTCAGTGGTGGAGGCAAATATACTAGTGGAGTTTAAGAGACAACTATGGTAAACGGAGGAATTTAAGCTGGAGGGGGGTATATGTGAGGCAGGGTTTGATGGTCATCACATTATTGTGGGCCGAAGGGCCTGTAATGTGCTGTATTATTCTATGTTCTATGATACCGAACTTCCTCAACCGTCTGAGGCGCTTTTGTGCCTTTTTCACCACACAGCTGATGTGAACAGACAGTGTGAGATTCTTGGTGATGGGGAAGCCGAGGAACTTAAAGCTGTTCACTGACTCAGCCCCAGATCGACTAATGTCAACAGGGGTTTACCCGCCTCCATTCCTTCTGTAATCCACAACCAGCTCCTTTGTTTTTGCGACATTGAGCAGAAGGTTGTTACTTTGCCACCACTGTGTCAGAGAGATGACCTCTTCCCTGTAGGCCACCTCGTTATTGCTTGAGAGGAGGACAATCTATGCGGTGTCGTCGATAAATTTCATTAGCAGATTAGAGCTGTGGGTGGCGACACAGCCATGGGTATACAGGGAGACTAAATTCGGGAGACTGGTTGTTATGGCAACAGCTGACACTGAATTTCAAAGACATCTTGGTCAGCTTTTGAGATGGGCTGAGGAATGGCAAATGGTTTTGAACTTGGTCAAGTGAGAGATGATGCATTTTGGACAGTCAACTAGGTAGGATTGGTATAGTGAACAGGAGGACTTCGGGTGTTGTGGAACAGAGCGACCTGGGGTGAAAAGAGTACAGTTCACTGAAAGTGGACGTGCAAGTATAGAGGGTGAACAAGAGGGTTTTAATAATGCTGGCCATCAGTTAGGGTATTGAGTTCTGGATTATGGGCATTATATTGTGTTTATATAATTTTTTGGTGCGGATACACAAAGTATTACGTACAGTTGTGTTTACCCTACTGTAGTACAGATATTATCAGTCTGGAGAGGTTGCAGACGAGATTGCTGAAGATGCTGCCTGGACTAGAGGGCCGAGTCATAGGAAGAGTTTGGCCGAGCTGGATCTTCATTCCAGAGGAGAATGGAGGTGACATTGTAGGAGTTTAGGAAATCAAGAGGGAGTATAGATAATGTGGTTGGTCATATTATTTTTCCAAGGGTTCAGGATTCAAGCTTGCATAATGTCATTCCAGTACAGCAGAACAAAATAATTGTTACTCTGTGTTCGAAGCAGGACACAGAGAAAAAAAAAACAACAAAATGACAGAGACCACAATAATACAAATAAAGTATGAATGCTTAAAACATTGATTGTATGTCCCTAAAGTGACGATAGGCACAGGGGAATCTGAAGATATGGAGACTGATATTGATTGTCTGTCCATAAAGTTACTTTAGGCAGAGAAGTGCCTAGAACTGTCAGGAAACTAGTAGTGGTTAGGGTGTGGAGGGTGGGTTATGAGTATAGGTGTTGATCAGGCTCATACTTGGGGGAAATGACTGTTTGGAGCCTAATTGTCCTGGCGTGGATGTTACAGATCCACAATTCCTTTAAGTTAGCACCAGAGTCGTAAAGAGAGTTTTGGGCATCTTGACCTTTATAACGCAGGTTATTAAGAAGAGTGGTTTGATATTAATGCTAAAGTTGTAACAGACACCGTGATTTCCAAATTTGCGGAATTGTGTGCAGTTCCGTTCAGCTGCTGGGAAGAAAGATATCGATAAGCGTGAAAAAGAGAATGGAAAATTACACGGACATTGCTGGTTTTTCAGAATATCATTATAGTCATAGGTTGAACAGGTTAGAACTTGATTACCTGGAATACAGAGAAATGATGGGGTATATGCAGGGTTCCAACTTTTTTTTTGCCATTTGCCCCTACAATTAAAGCAGAGGTCCATGGATCCCAGGTTGGGAACCCCCGCTTGAGATATAGAAATCTATGATGGTATAAATAGGGTGAATAAAGGTAGGACTTTTCCCCTCAGGTTGGGTAAGATCATGGATTTAGGGCAAAAAGTGTCACATTTATGGGGAATCTGAAGGGGAACTACTTCAATCAGAGGGTGGTGCGAATGCGGAACCAACTCCCAGCAGAAGTAAGAGATGGAGGCTCGATTGTAGAATTTGAGAGATGTTTGGGTGGGTATATCAATGAGGGAGGGATAGAGGGCTATGGTCTGGGTGCAGGGAGATGGAACCACACCGAACATGGCACGGACTGGATGGGCTAACAGTCCTGTGTCTGTGCTCCAAGGGCTCTGTGAATCTCAATTGAAACTTCTACACACAATCGACAGGTCGAATCCAACAATGTGATTTTATTTTGGACCAGCGTCTGCACTTCTGAGAGCTCTGTAGAGCTGAAACTACCATGAAACTACTGAATGCACCCAGAAAGGGTGAATACAACCACTGGAATTTTAGTATCACCGTTACAAAAAGGCTGAATGTTCAGTTCACCTTTTTCACAATGAAACCGAGAACGTGTCACACTGAGTTTGTTGTTTCCCCGCTCGGTTATCTTTGCGAGTCACTTCCTCCGTCACCAGGGCAACAGCTCACCAGAGCTGCAGAGAGTGTTGAACATGTTTCTCGCTCTCTGGTTGCTGACTCCCAGCGGAGAGAGAGTGGCCTCAGATACGAGGATGCTTCGAGCGTTTACTGTCCGGGATGGAATGAAGAAGATTGTAGGGATTGTATTTATGCAATTCTGTTCAGTGTGTCAAACATCTTGCAGTCAGTCAATCATTTCTGCATCAAAAGAACAAAATTAAATCTGCTGTACTGAGTTACCAATGCTATATTTTCAATTTTATATTTAAAACATTTTCTTCCTGTTACACGACGGGGAAAGTGGCTGCTAATTGACCTGGGCTACACCACACTCAATAAAATAATGAACAACTGTGTTCAATGTAACTGTGGGAACAAGCTAAAATGTATCAGCACCTTCTTTGTGGTCCAAGGCCCATGTTTTACAGCTAATCCCCGTCTAGAAAGAGGATCATCAGGCTCCAGTTCTGTCACGGGTTGGTGTGGGAGTGTAAGTTTTATGAACTGGGATTAGCTGAGACACTGCCGCATATTACCGGCAGCAAAGAGCCCTGGGAGAGTTGGTGCTTCAGATACAATCTTGGGATGTGGTTTCCAGGAATATGGGACTGGCAGTGTTTGGGCTTCGGTCCACGTTGGTGCTTTTACAGATGCGGCTGGATGTTACTCCTTCCGTAATTAAGCAGACGTCTCAGGTGGCTGGATATTAGTAGCGTGAATCTCTCAGAGTGAGATGCGGGAACACCCAGTGTGAGATGTGGAAAAGATGTGCGGGCTGTGACCTTCTGAGGTTGGATCCTGGAATACCACACATGTCTTGAACCAGATAAAATGAATCAGGGAATCAAGTTGTCAGGGTTTATGAGATGTTGAGTGAGTATTTCTGTTCTGTGCCCAGATGTTTAGTTCTGAAGTCTCTTTGGAAGCAAAGCAGAGAATGAGTTCCCATTCCATCCCTCACAGGAAGAGGCTGTGATTAAATAGGCTGTTTTGTGTTTGCACCAGTAGAAATAGACCGGGGTTTCAGAAATCAATTCACAATTGGAAATTTCCCCTCACTCTCACCTGTCTATCGGCCAGTGGGAGTCAAACAGAAACTCAGGATGCTGAAGATAGAACAGAACATGACAGGAACAGGCCCTTCGGCCACAATGGTGTGCCAAACCAGCTGAAAAGTAAATCACCCCCCCCCCCTATATCTAGGGTTGGTTGGGGGGTGGGGGTTGAAGTTACGGAGGGGATGAATATTTTCCAAATGAATAACAACAAGCCTGCTTGAAGTGGGAATGGAGAGGGTGTCTGGATTAGATGGAGAGTCTGGGATCTGAGAGTGCAGCCTCAGAATAAAGAAGCGTCACTTTAAAACTGAGATGAGAGACATTACTTCAGCCAAAGGTTGTTTGATCTGTGGAATTTGTCACCACGAACAGTGGTGGAGGCTATCGTTGGGTATATTCATGTTCTGGATTTCTAAATTGGTTGAAAATTATAGCAGGAAGCAGGAATACGGTGTTGGAAAATACTCCTCCATGATTGATTATGGAGAAGACTAGAATGACTTTATCACATAATTCTCCTGTTATATATTATGACTTGTATCTTATACTATGACTGAATGATGACTTCCTTGTATTCCGTCACAAGCAAGAGAAAATCTTCAGCTGCTGGAAATCCAAGCAACACCCACAAAATACTGGAGGAACTAAGCAGCTGGAAGAGAGGAGCATTGACATCCAGATGCTGACTGGCCTGATGAGTTCCTCCAGCATTTTGTCTGTGTTCCTTTGTATCCCATATCAGGCTTTGTAAAGTTTGAGGGACAGTTACAGATTTCTTCACTCGGATCATGACATATGCGCTCAAAATTTAAATGTCAGGTTAACGCTTTGTTCTCGTTTGTTTTAGTAACATACTTCATTACTTCTTTTATTGAAGTTAGATCTCCGGTGAGAGGTTTATTGGAAGAAAAGCCCACAACTGGAAGCGAACCAGAACTGAAAACGATGGAACTGCAACAAGTGAACCAGCCCGAGGGCGGAGATCATCAATTCGACAGAACCCTTCTGACTCGGAGTTTCCATTGAAAGTCAGGAGAAAGTTTGGTGTGTCTCATTTACTCAAACACTGCTCCTTTAGAAATTACATTTCTGTACCAAGGAAAAGAGGAAATAGCTGGAGTGATGCGGAATAAATGTAGAAGTGCCAGTTGCAATCATTCCAGATCTACTGATGCGCTGTCAGCATCAGCTCTGTGAAGCCATGCATATTCCTCACATTATTTGCTCATTTCAAACTCTTTATCTGGTCTGATGTTTCCTTGCTTGTCTGTGTTAGGTCCCAATCATCTCAAAATGCGTTGAAAATTTTCTCCCTTTAGAAGACACCGCAGCGCTTCCGGCTCTAGTGAATGCAGAAATGTGGAGTTACCATGAACTACAGGAACATGTCATTGACTCCTCTGTCTATTGCAAGCTGCAATGATATACTTGCCCTCGAGTATATCATCGTGCAAGCCTCTGCTAGGAGCAAACCATCTTGAAGCCAAATGTCCCAGCACCACATTTCATTCAGTCTGAACTAGCAAATGCCAACGAATAATTTAAATTTACATACCCTGTCGTCATCGTGTTTTTCTACCAATAAATTGTCAGAACCTATGAATCTGTGATTAAGCAGAAATAGGTTTTGCAATGTTCCCATTTGATCCTGTACCAAAGCCATGGGTTATACCTGTACTTGAGATGAACGAATGTCCTTGCAGCCAAGACTACTGGAGCTGCCGGAGTCGGTTTAAACTCAGTATGGGAAGCAGCGTGTTGGGTCAGATGATGGAGGAGTTGATATAAAGGTAGATGCAATGTTCAGAGAGACTGTGGAAAGATTGGCTGTGGAGAGGGCATCGCAGCAACAGTTTCCCCTCCCCCTCCCCACTCACCCTCTTACCCTCCTATTCTTTTGCCAATATTGATCGCGGGAGTTAGGAACTCTTTCTGCTCACTGCCCAGAGAAATTAAAGCCTTTTATTCCATTCAAAGCTCTGTTTGTTTATGAAGAGTGGGTTTGAAGTGTTAACGAAATGAACATGGGAGAATGCGTAACGAAAGTTTAAATCAGATCAGCAGCAGGTTCGGTAGGCCGAGTGGTCCACTTATGTACTTGGTGTGTTGATTAGAAAAGTTCTGACAGTTTAATTAGTGTAAGCCAATATAAGTTCAAGTGAAAAGAAACCATACATTGATTAAGTACATACATCAAGATATGTGTGTTAATGTTGTATCCCAGCAGGTTGCAGATCGACCATGACACACTCGGTGAGCTGGTCCGCACGGTACGGGACCGAGGGACGCGCTCCCCGTTCCCTGTTACTGACTCTACAGTCTCCCCATCTACCGCACGCACCAGCTCACCGCCCACGCGCGCCCTCTCGCGGAAATTCGTCACCCTCGGGCTGACGTTGAGAAGATTTAAGCATGCTGCGCGTGACCGGTATCTCTCGTGAAGTGACGTGACATTTACTTGTCTCTCATTGGTGAAACCAAATACCAATTTAGCATACCAACCAATAGGGATATGGGCTTCGTCATTAAGGAGTTTCCTTAACAAGGAATTGGCGGAGCTGTCAGGGCAATGGACTGAAGTGGGAGTTCAGGGGATTTATCTCCTCAGAATGAGCTCGGATGGAGAAGGCTTCAGCATATTTTTAGTGCACACCGATAAAGTGTTGCCTGCAAGTGCGGAGTCGGGTGATTTTAACAGCAAGTCAGGATCTTACTATCTGACACGTTGGGCTGGAGGGACCCGGTGGCTGCTTTTTGTTTGAGGTGTCTGGGTTTAAACAATGGAGTAAACAGACACACCTTGGACCAGCAGGCTGCCCCAGTGGGTGTTCTGTGGTCAGATGCTTGGAGTATGGCTGCTCCCTGTCTGCATTAGGGACAAAATGCAACACTTACAAGTCTGTTACTGACTGAAAACATCTATATTCATTCTTTTTTTTTGTTTATGATACAATCATTGTCCAATTTATGTTCAAGTTTAGTAGACATTCAAAACATACATGAAAACACATGAACACAGCCAAATACAACAGCATTACTGCACACAAAGCCTCTTTACTGGAGACTGCCTCTCTAAGATGCCCCAAGGGTATAGGCATTTCCTGAATATTATTATCTATCCATCGTAGCCTCTGCCATCCTCTCCTTCTTTTGCCTTCTGTTTTACCGAACATGAGAGTCTTCTCCAAGGAATCCTGTCCCCTCATGATGTGGTCAAAATAATTGAGCTTTTCAAGCTTCCCAGTGAGCAGTCTGGCGTATTTCTCCAAGTATTGACTTGTTGGATCTTCTTGCTGTCCAGCGAACACTTTCCCCCAACATCCAAGTTCAGAGGCGTTGATTATTTTGTATTCAGCCTTATTAATACTCCAGCTGTTACAGCCTTACATCACAACTGGAAATACTATATACTTGACTCTCCGGTCCTTCGCAGACAATGTTATGTCTCTGCACTTCAGTATTTTATCTAAATTTGCCATTGCTACCCTCCCCAGAAGTAAGCGCCGTTTAATACGCTGCATTTACCATCATTTTCAATCTTTCTTTATTGATTAAAAAATTTATATGAATAGATACGAATCAGAGGTGAAGTTATATCAAATACATAATAGAATAAACGTACAAACAAAGAAAATGATATACACTGTCTAAATCATGTGTAATATAATATTAGGCTATTATATATAAACAGAGAACCACAACTCCTCTTGACAATTCATACAAAAAAAGTCTGGAAATGTTCAATTTATAGGAGAGAAATAAAACACTAAACAAACTAAAAACTAAAACAAAAAAAAAGGGGGGAACTGGGCAGTCCACTTGAGGACAAGATTACAAAAAAAGAAGAAAGCGTCCTTGTTGTTTATATTTTCCCAGATCTGCTGGAAAATTGCATGCAACACTTTTACAGCATCACCTTTTAGAAATTTCAACAATTTTACTGAAATCCTGTCATAACCTGCAGCCTTATTATTGGCAATGTTTTCTAACACCCATTCGACTTCGCTTTCCAGAATGTCTGGCTCTAGATCGATGAGGGAGTCATTGCTAATGTCTTCACTGTTGGATCTTTTTACAATTCTTCTGTGTGTTCCTGCCAACTCCCTTTGATGCCCTTTGCTTCTGTAAGGTCCTTCCCTTCTTTGTCTTTTCCTATGCTCATTTTACATGAAATGTTCCTATGATATCTCAATTCTTCTGCAACAGATCTCTTCTTTTTTCCAATTCTGTTGGCTTCTTCAGCTTCAATGCATCGCTCCTTTAAGTAAGTTTCCTTATATTTCCTTGCTATCTTCTTGAAATTTGTGTTCAGTTGGAGGTCTTTGCTCCAATCTCCATTTGCTCCCTGGAATGTCGGAGAGTGAGCAGTGACGTTACAAAAGTGTTTTAAATTTGAAGGACAGAGTAACTGACTCATACTTTTTTATTTGTGTAATTCAGGTCATTGCCAGCAGGTGGGGCTTTCTTCCACCCGGACGTCGGACAAGCAGACGATAATCAACCAACGTCAGTCAGAGTCAGAATGGACACAGGTATGTTCACTGGGCTCTTTCTCATTAAAACTCTGTCGTCATGGTACACGTGTCGTCAAATCGGCAATAATTCAGAGGGATAAACTTGGGCGATAAAGGGGCAGAGAGAAAGTACCATCATTGTTCCAACTGGTAAAGAGTCCATGAGCATTGGAACAATTCACTAGCTCCAGCGCTGGGACCTAACGAGGGTAATGATCGAATCGCTCCCCTCACCACACAAATCTTCACCTGAGTGAAAGGAGAAGGAGCCCCTAAATAAGGTGGCTGTGGGTAACACTCAGACAGGAATACAACAGCGGGCAATGTAACAGTCGAGAGAACAGATAGAATTTCCGTCAGCATTCGGTACGCCCTGATGTGGGAAATGCCTCCGACAGCCAGTGAGAGAAACAGAAGGTGTTTTCTGTTTGGAAGGGCAATGGTGAATTCTCCCCAGATTAACGGGTTGTTGTACAATGGAGGTGAGGGGAGTTCCCGGTGTTTGTTTTCTGTGGCCGAGTTAAAGGTCGTTATATTGAGGGAGGACGGGCTGGGTGCAGGAGACAGTGAACAAGAGAAATTGTACACAGGGAATATGGGGGGTGGGTGGCTACTGAAGCAATGAAATGTCCTTGGCGAATAGGATTAAAGTAAAATAAAATAATAAGTGGAGAGGGCACCGTACAAAATGCTGGAGGAACTCAGCAGGTCAGGAAGCACCTATAGTGAAAAAAATAACCTTCAATGTTTCGGGCTGAGAATCTGTAAGTTGATTTCAAAGTCGTCTTAGGTACACAAAATGGAGTCAGCACGAGAGGAGCGTTGTTCTGGCTGAAGGTCTGTGACCAGTAGTGTTCGCAAGGATCACTGTTTCGCCATGCATCGTGTGTGTGAATCAAATAGGTTAATCATATGATATACTAGGTGGACTTATTCGTTGATTTACAGAGTTGGAGGAGTTGAATAAATTTGGGACTGTTGTCAATGTGTTCAGAATCCAATTAGAAATATGAACAGAGAGTCACCAAGTACAGATAATTCAGGCAAATGTGAGAAGTTGCATTTTGAGAGGTCATATTCGCGAGCAATGTGCACAGTGAATGTTGGGACTGATAATAAGATTGATGTACTGTCGGGTCTTGTGATGGATGTGCCCAGCTCCCTGAAGGTGGCAACACAATTAGTAGTGTGCTAACGATGAGTTGAGGTATTTGTTAAAGTTAGACTGTAACTGGATACGCGTTGGTTAAGAGACTATTTCAGTATTGTGCACAAATCGAGAATGATGTGGAGGGTCTGTAGAGGGTGTAGACGAGTTTCACCACAAAAACCTGAGGTAACAGGTCTGTTTAGATGGTAAAGTTTAAAGGGGATTTACGATGCAGGTTTTCCACAGAGAGTGATCGGTGTCTGGAATGAGCTGCCGTGGGAGGGACTGGAAACAGATACTCAGCAGCTTCTGAGAGGCGTTTGAACTCATGAGTCGGCCGGGAACGGGGGACATTGACTGTGTTCCTGAAGATGCGATTAGTTTAAAATGGCATCATGTCTGCATACGCATGGTACATCTACTATTTTACGTTCTATGACCGACTACAGATCTGAACTCCGCCATCTCCGCCTTCCTGTCAAATTGTGACGATCACCAACTGTTTCGGTTGACGAGATTCTACAAGGAGCGACTGGAGCAGGCGATTGAGGAGGGCGTGGAGGGAGTCAGCTTCATGCTAATGAGGGAGAATCACTTCACTGGGCAGGAGTATCACGTAAGTGGAAGGGACATACACTGACTGTATATTCTACTGAATCTATCACAAACCGACAGAACCGGTGTAACGACACCTCTGGGCTGTAAAAATCCTGTAATGCTTGTGGTCAACATCAAGAAAAGAGTTTTCATTTGCGAAAAACCCTGAACTTTTATTAACCAACACAATCCTCTCTCCAGTTTTCTGATCACATTCATTTATAGACAGATTAGTATACAGGCAATGATTGACTGGTGAATTTAGTGATGTGACACTTGACGGACATTGCAAGTGGACAGATAACCACTCTACACCACTCATCACATCATGTTCCCAATGGTCGACCTTAATGGCCACTGACCAATCTGTGTTCTCCTGATGACCCACGGGTCTCCCACAAATCAAATATATAGTGACTTATTTCTCAGCTCATTCTCGGTCGACCTTCAACCCCATCGTCAGTTCAACACTGACTGTCATCTCTCATTTGAACTGCTGACCCTTTTTTTGATCAATATCCCAACATGCCTCATGGTTCTGTTACTTCTGTTCCTTGTGACTTCCAATTTGAGTTTGTAATTACCATAGCATATACTGTTAACATGGGAAGTGCAACATTAGTGCCACTGAAAATATTCCAAACATCTACAGCTAACATAGAATTACAAGGAAACAGCTTTCCAATGGTCCACGTGCTACTGGACTGCGTTCACCTTTTACCACCTAGAATGAATATTAGTGAAGAGCCAGACACCATACTGAGCATTGCATTCCACATGAGGCAGCTGAGAATTTCAGTCCAAACTTCTTACTCAACATTACCACCGGTCGGCTTTGGTCTGTGACACATACACAATAGTCCTGAGTTTGCTGGCTGCTCCTCACTGCCAGTTCCCAGCTGTTGGCTGGCACTGGACCCCTCATGGATCCTGGCAGTGAAGGGTGAAGCTGCTGCGGTTCACCAGGGATTACCCTGGCAAAACTCAACAGTGGCCCGGCCATAGTTTCACCTAGTCATAGTCATCAAACCTTACAGTACAGCAACAGGCTCTTCTGCCCACCTAGTCCACACCGACGTATTATCTGAGTCCCATTGATCTGAACTCGGACTGGAGACGTCCAAAACTCCCCCATTGAATGAACTTATCCAAACTGATCTTAAATAATCAACTTGAATGTACATCGACTAATTAAGATGGCAGCACGCTCCGCGCTCTTCAGCAACCTCTGAGTGAACAGGTTCCCCTTCACTTTGCCTTTCACCTGTCATCATTACCCTATGATCTCTAATTCCAGTCTCACTCAACCTCAGTAATAAATGCATTTTCGCAATAACTCTCTGTATACCTTTTATAAACTTGTATATCTCTTTCACATCTCTCATGGTCCTCCGACACTCTATGGAATAATGTCCTAGCCTATTCACACTTCCTCTATATCTTAGATCCTCAACTCCTGGTAACAATCTGTATTTAATTCAGCATTCGTTCAATCTTATTGATATCCTTTCAGGAGGTAGATGTACACATTGCTTCAATTTAGCCTCTGAAACATCAACTTCGACATAATATCCCAACGTCTGTATTCAATATTTTGATTTACAAAGCCCCATGTCCAAAAAGCTTTACAACGCCATCTACCTTCGATAATACTTTCAAGAAATTTTGGATCTGTATCACTTTGCAGTATCTCATCACACTTCCTACTCTTGTCATTGGTACCAACGTGGACCAAGACCTGCTCATCCTGCCCTTAAGGAAGTTTCAGAGTCGATACGAGATATCACTGACCTTGGTAACACACCATCCAAAAATCCTGTTCTCGTAAATAGAATCTCCAGTCTATTCTCCTGATCATTTTATTCCCCGTCAGTGAATCTCAGCACTTCTCATCCCTTCCGAGTCACAAAGCCAAACTCAGAGCCAGAGGCATAATCACCGTGGCTTTCCTCTGCGAGGCCATACCCCGAAACAGAAAGCCGTATCCCTGTTACAAAGAGTTTCCTGTAGTGGCTGCCTGTTCCCTTCCCCCTCCTGACAGTCACCCAGTTCCCTGTGTTCCGGGCCTTGTGTACAGCTCCCTCCCTGTATAGCCTGAGTCAATCTCTCAGCCTCCGGAATGATCCTGAGTTCACCCAGCTCCAGCTCCGATTCCTCAGCACATTCTGTATTAAGCTGCAGCTGGATGAAATTCCTGAAGGTGTAGTTATCGGAGACACTGAACGTCTCCCTGTCTTGCCGCACCCTGTAGGAAGAACATCCCACTATCCTGCCTGGCTTTCCCACTGTTCTAACCGTGAAAAAGAGAAGGGAAGTATTACCCAAGATCAACCCAAGCCTCCGCCTCTCCTCAATGAACCCTCTCTGACACAAAGCATCAATAACCTACTCTATCTCTGGCTCACTCACACTATGACTGCTCTGTTTAAACCTTGCCAAGTGGATAAGTACCCCGCAATCTGTGGCGTTCAGAAAGTCATCATTGGCCATGCTAACTTCTTTTAATTTCTTTTTCCTGCTACAAACAATTGCTGTCAGTGATTTGCGACGAGCAGAATGTGCTGGGTCTGTCCATGTTCAGGGTAGATTTGAACCCATCCCTCCGTTCCTCAATATATTCCCCATTGTTCATTACAGAGCGTGACTGAGCTCGCGAAGAAGGGAAACCGAGCGGGCGCTTCCAAACTCCTCCTGGATCTGGTGATGGAGAGAGGCTCCGGGGCCCGGAAGGTGATGTGGGAATCCTTTGTGAAACTGCACCACCATTTACTGAAGCTGAGCAGAATATTGAATGAAATACGGGAGCGAGGTACGGTGTACAATACACTGTGTGTTACAGATGTAAATGCTGATGAGTTTACAGTATTACACAGAACAGACTTCATGCAGGTAAATCTGTTTGAACAGGTGACGGCCAGTTCGCCTACATGGACACTGAACGGGATTTCTCTGAAGTGCCCAAACATCTGAAAGGTAAGTGATGGAACGGAAATCTGAAAGTCTGTATTTCACACTGAGAGTCTGAATACGTCTCTGTAGAGGCCTGTTTAGAGACTGTCAGTCTGGGAGACAGGTTTTTGTTGTTATTTCACACTGAGAGCCTGAATACGTCTCTTTAGAGGCCTGTTTAGAGACTGTCAGTCTGGGAGACAGGTTTTTGTTGTTATTTCACACTGAGAGTCTGAATACGTCTCTTTAGAGGCCTGTTTAGAGACGGTCAGAGTCTGGGAGACAGGTTTTTGCTGTTATTTCACTCTGAGAGTCTGAATACGTATCTTTAGAGGCCTGTTTAGAGACTGTCAGAGTCTGGGAGACAGTTTTTGTTGTTATTTCACACTGAGAGTCTGAATACATCTCTTTAGAGGCCTGTTTAGAGACTGTCAGAGTCTGGGAGACAGGTTTTTCTTGTTATTTCACACTGAGAGTCTGAATACGTGTCTGTAGAGGCCTGTTTAGAGACTGTCAGAGTCTGGGAGACAGGTTTTGTTGTTATTTCACACTGAGAGTCTGAATACGTGTCTTTAGAGGCCTGTTTAGAGACTGTCAGAGTCTGGGAGACAGGTTTTTGTTGTTATTTCACTCTGAGAGTCTGAATACATCTCTTTAGAGGCCTGTTTAGTGACTGTTAGAGTCTGAGAGACAGGTTTTGTTGCTGTGGCTGGAGGACACGAAGCAATTTGCATTTGTCACAACACCTTTTCTGTGGGGCCGAGTATCTGGAGATTTGACAAAACTGAAGCCAAACGATTCCAATTGGAACATCCAACTCCAGCAAGGGAAATCTCGCACCTCTGATCCAAAGTGGAGCCGAGATTTGTTGTTATTCCTCCATACGAACATGACATGGGAGCAGAATTCGGCCATTCAGCCATTCAGTCTGCTCCGCCATTCCATCATGGCTGATCCCCGATTCCACGCAACACCATACACCTGCCTTCTCGCCATATCCTTTGATGCCCTGACCGATCAGGAACTTCTGCCTTCATTACATCCATGGACTCGGCCTCCACTGCAGTCTGAGGCAGAGCCTTACAGACAGTCATTATTCTCTGGCTCAAAGAGTCCTCCTTACCTGTTGTAAAGGATCGCCCCTCAATTTTGAGGCCCTGGCCCCTAGTTCTGGATGCACCTGCCACAGGAAACATCCTTTCCACATCCACCCTATCTGGTCCTTTCAACATTCTGCAGGTTTAAAAGAGATTCCCTTGCATTCCTTAAAATTCCAGTGAGTACAGGCCCAAAGTTGCCAAAACACACCTCATATATTAACTCCTTCATTCCCGGAATCATCCTCCTGAATCTCCTCGGGACTCTCTCTAATGACCACACATCTTTTCAGAGGTACTGAAAAGCTGTTGACAACACACCTGCAGTGCAGCCTGACTATACAGTCTTGTAAAGGCTCAGCATTTATATTCGATTCCCTTTTTTGCCACCTTTACCACAGACTCGACCTTTAAACTAATCTTCTGTGAGTTTTGCTCGAGGCTCCGATGTCCCTTTGAAGTCGCTCTGCACCTCTGATTCTTGGAACTTCTTCCTATTTAGTTAATAGTCCGCTCCTTTCACCAAAATGCATTATCATACATTTCCAACAATGAATTCCATCTGCCACCTTTTAGCCATTTTTTCCAATATGTCTCAGTCCTGTTGCAATTGCACTACCGACCCCTCCACCTATCTCTGTATCATCCGCAAACTTTACCACAAATACATACATTCAATCATCTAAATCATTGATAAACAATCTGAAAGTCAGCGGTCCCAATACTGATCCGTGCGGAACACCACCGGTCACTGGCAGCCAACCAGAAAAGGCCCCTTTTATTCCCACTCGCTGTCTGCTGCCTGTCAGCAATTCCACTGCACAAACCAGTATCTCTCCTGTGACGCCATAGATTTTTATCTGGTTAAGCAGACTCCTGTGCGGCAGCTTATCAAATGCCTTCTGAAAATCCAAGTAAATGGGATCCACTGACTCCTTTGTCCACCCTGCTTCTTACTTCCAGGATGAATTCCAACAGAAACCATGCTAACTTATATTGTCATTAGTCTCCAAGCACCTCGAAACCTCAAACTTAATAAGAGACTCCAACTCTTTCCCAGTCGCTGAGGATTGGCTAACTGGCCGATAATTTTCCTTCTTTTGCCTTCCTCCCTTCGTAAAGACCAGAGTGACAGTTGTAATCTTCCAGTCCTCCGGGACCATGCCAGAATAAAGTGATTCTTCAAAGATCATGACCAATCCATCCGTCATCTCTTCAGCAACCTCTCTCAGATCTCTGGGATGCAGTCCATCTGGCCCAGGTGACTTTGCACCTGAAGAGCTTTCAGTATGCCGAGATGCTTTTCTTTTGTGATAGCAATGGCACTCACTCCTACTGCCTGTCACTCGCAGACTGCTAGCGTC